>NC_133775.1:62226586-62372786 GCF_003597395.2 Chelonoidis abingdonii | reverse complement strand
GTCCCCCCAAGGCAGCTACTCCTGCCTGGGGAGATTTCCCCCCTCTCCTCCCCCTGCCACAGCAGCTAATCCTGCCTGGGGAGACTTCCCCCCTCTCCTCCCCCTGCCACGGCAGCGAATCTTGCCTGGGTAGCTCGCCCCAGCTCACCTCGGCTCCACCTCTTCTAGTGAGCACGCTGGCGCTGCTCTAATTCTCCCCACCCAGGCTTGCGGCCCTGGTTGGAGGAGACTTAGAGCTGGGCTGTGTGCTCAGCGGAGGAGGCAGAGTGGAGGTGAGCTGGGGCAGGGAGCTGTTCCCCTGTGTGCCCCCTCTCTCGTTACTATGGGCAGCCCTCCCCATGTGCCCCCCCCCCATCCAGGTCACCTTCACTTCACCTCCTCGTCTGAGGGGACATTTAGGCACCCCCAACCGCTAGGCGGCTGCCTAGTTTGCCTAAATGGTTGCACTGGCCCTGTCCCCAGGACCCCTGAATCCTCTGGGCAGCCCTGCCGTTCCGCCTCAGAAAACCTCACCCCACACCTTTTGCAGACAGTTTGATCTATTCAACCCTATCCAAACGCTACCCCAAACCCACCCAAACTCTATCCAACCCTACCCAAATGCTACCCCAAAACCTTCCCAAACTCTATCCAAACCCTACCTATCCAAACCTAGTCAAACTGTACCAAACACCAACTAGCCAACACTACTCAAATGTTACCCAAAACCTACCCAAACACTGCCCCAAACCCACCCAGCTCTACGAAACCCTACCAATGCAATCCTACCCAAATGCTACCCCAACCATACCCAAACCCTACCTATCCAACCCTCCTCAAACGCTACCCCAAGCCAACCAGTATGCCCTTGTTGCCAAGAAGGCTAATGGCATTTTGGGCTGTATAAGTAGGAGTATTGCCAACAGATTGAGGGACGTGATCATTCCCCTCTATTTGACATTGGTGACGCCTCATGTGGAGTACTGTGTCCAGTTTTGGGCCCCACACTACAAGAAGGATGTGGAAAAATTGGAAAGAGTCCAGTGGAGGGCAACAAAAGTGATTAGGGGGTTGAAGCATATGATTTATGAGGAGAGGCTAAGGGAACTGGGATTGTTTAGTCTGCAGAAGAGAAGAATGAGGGAGGATTTGATAGCTGCTTTCAACTACCCGAAAGGGGGTTCCAAAGAGGATGAATCTAGACTGTTCTCAGTGGTACCAAATCTCTCTATCAGTGTTACAGAGGGCGAACAATTTAGGTATAAGCTTTATACAGGGTAAAACAGAGTTATTTTGGGTTTGGACCCCATTGGGAGTTGAGCATCTGAGTGTTAAAGACAGGAGCACTTCTGTAAGCTGTTTTCAGTTAAGTCTGCAGCTTTGGGGCATGTGATTCAGACCCTCGGTCTGTGTTGGAGCAGACTTGCGTGTCTGGCTCAGCAAGACAGGGTGCTGGGTTCCCAGGCTGGCAGGGAAAGCAGGAGGAGAGGTAGTCTTGACACATCAATTGGCAGTTCCCAAGGGGGTTTCTGTGATCCAACCTGTCACACCTACCCAAACCCTACCTATTGAACCCTAGCCAAACATTACTCCAAACCCACCCATTCTACCCAAACCCTACCTATCCAACAATACCCCAAACACACCCAATCTCCACCAAAGCCCTACCTATCCAACCCTACTCAAATGCTACCCCAAACACACCCAAACCTTACCCAAATCCTACCTATCCAACCCTCCTCAAACACTACCCCAAACCAACCCAAACACTACCCGAAACTCTGCCCAAATCTTACCTATCCAACCCTACCCAAACCCTACCTATCCAATTCTACCTACACTACCCAAAACCCACCCAAACTCAACCCAAACCCTACCTATTGAACTCTACCCAAACACTACTCCAAACCCAACCATTCTACCCAAACCGTATCTATCTAAACAGTACCCCAAACCCACCCAATCTCCAAATCCCTACTTATCCAACCCTACCTAAACACTACCCTAAACCCACCCAAACTCAAACAAATCCAATCATACACAAACCCTACCCCAAATTGACCGAAAAACTACCACAAACCCACCCAAGCTCTGCCCAAACCTTCCCTAGCCAACCCTACCCAAACTCTACCAAAACTCTACCTAGCCAGTCCTAACTACGCTACTCCAGACTCAACCCAAATCCTACTATCCAACCATAACCAAATGCTACCCCAATCCCACCCAAACCCTACCTATCCAACAGTACCCAAACACTAACTCCAACCCACCCAAATCTGCCCAAACCCTACCTATTGAACCCTACCCAAACACTATACCAAACCTACCCATTCTACCTAAACCTACCTATCCAAATGGTACCTCAAACCTACCCAAACTCAAACAAACCCTACCTATCCAACAATACCCAAACACTAACCCCAACCCACACAAACCCTACCTAGCCAACCCTACCCAGACACTACCTCAAACCCACCCACTCCACCCAACCGCTACCTATCCAACCCTACCCAATCACTTCCCCAAACCCACCCAAACTCTGCCCAAACCTTACCTATCCAACCGTACCTAAATGCCACACCGAACCAACCCAAACCCTACCAACCCCTACCTATCCAACCCTACCCAAAGGCTATCCCAAACCCACCCACTCTACCCAAACCCTACCTATCCAAACCTACTCAAACAGTATCCCAAAGCCACCCAATCTCCACTAAAACCCTACCTAACCAACCCTACCCGCACACTACCTCAAACCCACCCACTCTACCCAAACCATACCTATCCACCCTTACCCAAACCCACCAAAACTCTACCCCAACCTTTCCTCAAACTCACCCAAACCCTACCTATCCAACCCTATCCAACCACTGCACCAAACCCACCCAAACCCCAACTAGCCAACACTACCCAAAACCTACCCACACTCTACCCAAACCCTACCTTACCAACTGTACCCAAACACTACTAGAAAACCACACAAACACTACCCAAACCCTACCTATCCGACAGTACCCAAACACTAACCCCAAACCACTCAAACCCTACCTATCCAACCCTACTCCAAACCCACCCAAACACTACCCCAAACCCTACCTATCCAGTCCTCCGCAAAAGCTACCCCAAACGCATGCAAACTCTACACAAACCCTACCTATTCAACCCTATCCAAATACTAACCAAAACCCACTCAAACACTACCAGAAACCTATCCAAACCCACCCAAACACTACCTGATATCCACTCAAGCTTTACCCAAACCCTTCCTATCCAACCCTACTCAAACACTACCCCAAACTCACCAAAACTCTACCCAAACCCTACCTATCCAACAGTACCCATACACTAACCCTAACCCACCCAAACCCTATCTATTGAACCCTACCCAAACACTAGTCCAAACCCACCCACTCTACCAAAACCCTATCTATCTAAACCTATTCAAACAGTATTCCAAACCCACCCAATCTCCACCAAAACCCTATCTATCCAACCCTACCCAAACACTATCCCAAACCCACCCAAAGGTTACCCCAACCCTATCCAATCACTACCCTAAATTCTACCTATCCAGCCCTATTCAAACACTGCACCAACCCCCCCAAACTCTACCCCAACCCCAACTAGCCAACGCTACCCCAAACCCATCCATCTCTACCAAACTCTACCTATCCCACCCTACACAAACACTAACTAACCCAAACACTACCCACCCACACACTATCTATCGAATTCTATCCAAATCTTACCCCAAATACACCCAAACACTACCTATCCAACCCTCCTCAAACACTATCCCAAAACAACCCAAACATTACCCCAAATTCTGCCCAAATCTTACCTATCCAACCCTACTCAAACTCTACCCAAACCCTACCTATCCAATCCTACCCAAACACTACCCCAAACCAACCCAAACTCTACCCATCGAACCCTACCCAAACAGACCCTACCCTAATCCCACCCATACCCTACCTATCCAACCTTACCCAAACCCTACCCCAAACCCACCCAAACCCTACCTATCCAACCCTACCCAAATACTACCCCAACCCCACCCAAACTCTACCCAAACAGACCCTACTGAAACCCTACGTATCCAACCCCACTCAAACAAACCCAAATATTACCCCAAACCTCCAAACTCTACCCAAACAAATCCTACCCCAAACTGATGCAAACTCTATCCAACAAATCCTACCCACACCCTACCAAATAAGCCCAAACCCTATCCATACAGCCCTACCCAAACAAACAATATCAAAACAAATCCAAATGGTACCCTTGTCCCCGCCACAGACCCTACCCAACCCAATCCAACCCTAGCCCTACCAAAGCAAACCCTATCAATCCCAGCTCTAGTCTCATGCTCATTTCTCAGGCCTGGTCCACACTACATGTTTAAACCGATTTTAGCAGCGTTAAACCAATTTAACGCTGTACCCATCCACACAACGAGGCCATTTATATCGATATAAAGGGCTCTTTAAACTGGTTTCTATACTCCTCCCCAAGAGAGAGTTCTATCCAAACAGTCCGCAGTCTAGAAAGTATTGATTCTTGCTGAACTCGCCAAGCCTTAGGGTAAAACACATGTCCGAGGTTGTTCAGGTAAGAGCCGTTCATTTACTCCCTCCCCCCTCATGAAAAGAAAAGGAAAAAAATGGTTTCTGACTTTTTCAAATGTCACGCTATGTCTACTGATGCTGCTGGTAGACCGCGATGCTGCGGCAGTGAACAGCAGTATCCTCTCCCCTCCCCTCCCGTGGGAGATAGTACAATATGACTGCTATCTGTTGTCATCATCAGCCCGTGAGTGCTCCTGCTGGCCTCAGGTGAGGTCGGCCGGGGGTGCCTGGGTAAAAATAAGGCTAATGAATCCCGGTCATTCCACAGTAGATGGTACAAAACGGCTGGTAACCGTCTTCATATATGCAACTGAGGCTGCGCATCACATGCCCTTCCCTTTCATGTGTAAAGAAAAGATTCTGTACTCCTGGACTTGTCATAGCAGCGGCAATGCTGGCTCCTCTCACCGCCGATTAATGTCCTGCCCCCTCATTTTATCTCACTAACAAGTCAGTCTTTCTTATTCCTGCATTCTTTATTACTTCATCACACAAATGGGGGACACTGCAACAGTACCCAGGAGGTTGGGGGAGCAGGGAAGCAACAGGTGGGTTGTTGCAGGGACACCCTAGAATGGCGTGTAGCTCATCATTTCTGCGGGATCTGACACGAGGCAGCTGTGCTCTCTGATACACTGGTTCTCTAGTACACTTGCCCATTTCTAGGCAGGACCAACTCTATTTTAGATACCATAAAGGAGGGATTGACTTGGGGAGTCATCCCATTTTTGTCTTTGCGCCCCAGTCGACCTCAGCCAGGGGCACGTAGACAGCAGCAGACGGTACAGAACGACTGATACCGTCATCTCATCCCCAATTTACATGGCATGGCAGACAGTACAGAACAACTGATAACCATCTCTGCTATCTTGCAAAGCAATGAAAACTGCTGTGTAGCGCTGCAGTACCGTGTCTAGTAGACTCCAGTAGACACTCGGTGACAGTAAAAAAAGCTGAACGGCTCCATGGTTCCGTGCTATGGCATCTGCCAGGGCATCTAGGGAAAAAGGGCACAACAATGATTCTCTGCCGTTGCTTTCACGGAGGAAGGAATGAGTGATGACATTTACCCAGAATCACCCGCGACACTGTTTTTGCGCCATCATGCATTGGGGTCACAACTCAGAATTCCAATGGGCAGGGGAGACTGTGGGAACTATGGGATAGCTACAGGATAGCTACCCACAGTGCAACACTCCAGAAATCGACGCTAGCCTAAGACCATGGACGCACACCACCAAATTAATGTGCTTAGTGTGACCGCGTGCACTCGACTTTATACAATCTGTTTTACAAAACCGTTTTATGTAAAATTGGAATAATCCCATAGTGTAGACATACCCTTACACATTGTTCACTCTGCTGGTGTGCTCCTCCCCTGTGTCAACCTGGTCTGTTTCTATTGCAAGCTCTTTGGAGGAGTGACTAGCTACTACTCAATTTCACATCTAGTACAATGAGGCCACTTCCTTGGTTGGCCCTTAGACAGGACTATAATAAAGAAAGATTACTTCTAATACAATGACAGATGTTAATCATTACACTTAATGCACCACTTGGAGGTGCTCGGGTATTATAGTGATTAGGGCAGTATGAGTGAGTGACAAGTCTCTTGGGACTGGGTGTAACCCCACTGACACCTCCTCCTGGGCCAACTAGCCCTCCCCCCTTACTCTCCCTTCTCTGCTCTCAGGCCTATAAACAAAAGGACCCTAAATCCAGAGTGCAAGGTCTCAGTGAGGTGTTGGTGGGAGGAATGAAACTCTAGGTAGGTTCTACAACACACTCGTTGCCCTTCGGCCCAGTGGCTTAATGCCTTAATGCCCAAAGCTTCTTCCACTCACATGCAGTCACAAACACTCTTTCTCATTCCCAGTGTGGAAGTGTTTATGCAGGGCTCATGTTCAGTTCTTCACAATGGCACTCAGATGAAAACCCTTAACTTTGATTTCAGCTGCGTTGAGAAATAGCTTATGAAGGAATGCATGCAGGGAAGTGTGTCTACATGTACTTTCTTACCTACAATTTATGAGGGCTGAGTTCAGGTTTTTCCTTTTAAGTTTCATAACTTTAGCAGAGGAAACATTAAAACTAACCCCTCTTTGAAAGTTACCGTGAGATGCAGAGGGAAAGAATGGGTATGCTGGTAGTCCGGGAGGACCTCTCATTATCCCCCTGCACTCTGTAGCTAAAGAGAATTTTGTCCTTCAACTCAATGGAGCTGCACTGATTTATACTAGTGAGGATCTGGCTCACAACATGTAGAATAGCTGAAATTTGTAGTTTCCTCACTATGAGTCCTGCAAGGTGCTGAGCACCCTCAGTCTCACTGAAGTAAATTGGAGGTCAGAGAACTCACCACTTGTCTGGATAGAGTCCTTAGATGGAATCTGTGATGCTGGGAAACCAAGTGCCAGCTCTGACCAAAGCCTCAGCATCAGCTGAGAACAGACAGACTCATAGCTGGAAGCTAGGCCAATTCACTTGCGTATTAGTATAGATCAAAGTGATGGTTAGATATATAAGAATGTGTTTGATGTTTAAACTTAATGAAAATTAATGGGATGTTGCATGCATTGTTTTCACTTATCTGTATTCTGTTATAATGTCATGGAAAACATTTATACTGTATATACCCCATAACTAAATAACAGATCAAATGAGAAAGAAGCCTTTTGCAATGCAAATGAAGAACTTTAACAGGAAAGTGCTAATTCTTGCACAGTTGACAGCAAGTGGTTGTTGTGGTGATAATTAGAGATCAAATGTACTCCTCTCTCTCTGTCATCCAAGAAGGACTCCATGTGGGTAGTTACCCTGTCAGCTTGTTTTCTGTGAGGAGAAGCTATGAGTATGGACACAAGGAAAAATTCATCATCTCTGGACCATTTGGATTCTAACCGGACAGAATAACTGAATGAGAAGACAGAGATCCCCAATTACTCTGGGTAGCCCTGAGAGACTTTTGGGAAACTGGCAGATTACTACCTCTCTACGACCATTTGGATGTATAGACTGTGACTCACCTGTACATATATTTTGCCTGCTTTAGCCTCTTCAGTAACTCTCATTCCTTTTTCTTAGCTAATAAACCTTTACTTAGTTTACTACAGAATTTGCTACCGGCTTTGTCTTTGGTGTGAGATCTGAGGTGCAAATCAACATGGGTGAGTGACAAGTCTCTTGGGCCTGGGTGTAACCTGGAATATTTGTGATTTCTGGTGTAAGTGGCCGTTTATCACATAGTCCAGCTTGCCTGGATGGCAAGATAGAGGAGTGTCTATCTGTGGCTCCATTATAAGAGTACTATGGTACTTTGGGACTTCACATTTGGAACTAAGTTGGTGAAATCTAATTATAGGACATACCACCAGTTTGCAGTATCTGCTTTTGACAGTCTGTGCTGAGGTAGACACTCATGGTTGTGAGCCACTCCACACAGTGTGACAGAATCTAAATTAGGATCCACTAAAATCCATCATAGCATCTGCATACTCCCAAAGTTACCTTAGAATTTGAGGAGAGGATCACATCCCAATTTGCTTTGACTAACTTTATGTTTTATTTAAAACTTATTTTTTAGCCTTCCAAAAAAAATTCCCACTGCTCAAGCAGGATTTGAACTCACAGTCTTTCCAATGAAACAGCAGGTGTTCAGACCCAGACAGCAGAGCATTTCTGTAACAGACAAGCATCAACATTTAGGCAGTGATAATTTCAAGGGTAAGAGGCGGGGCCTGAAGCCAATCCTGCAGCCAACAACCCTACTGGTGTTATCACAGATGGGGGAAAGCATGGGTGCAGATCTGTGCTAGCACCATGCCACAGATTAGCTAAATGCAGTAATGGTGTGGCTGCCAATCTCCCCAGGAATTGTGTGCCTGCATAGGGTTAATGCAGCTTTGAAAAGCAAAAAGCATGCCAGTGAGGTTTGCAGGATTTGCAACCCAAGTGTTTAAAAACTCTGTAATGAGTCATTGCCAAAACAGCATGAGATTTTTCAAAAAATAATAATACAATTTGTTTTTTATTTGCCTTCAGGTTTTTGAAGCATTTCAGAGTCACATTTTAAAACTGTGCAACCTTTTGAGCTAGAAACTTTTTTTAATGAAAAAGGTGTTTTTCCTATAATCACATGACTCCAAGTGCTGGGGTTTTAAAGGAAAACATCAAATAACATGAGATTTGGCAACACTGTAATAGAAAGGATCACACAAGGTGGAGGGAGTTTGTGCAGGACACAGAAAAGCTTCTGTTGTAGAACTGGCTGTTTGCTGCACTGAGGTTACATTCCTAAAATGCCCAAGATTGTGGCCATCAACCCAAAACTATCTCCTAGGAATTTATTGCTGTGTAGGAAAAACTTCCCCCAAGGTTCTAGTGTATCCGCCAATTCCCCAGAGACTTGTTGAAATACTGAAGTTTGGGTGGATGATGCCTCTCTACATAACTCAATGCTGGGTATGCAGGAGCATCAGGAATGCTGGTTTAAAATATTAGTAACTGCATATTGAGAAAAACCCGGCCAAGGGAGTTACACCCCATATACTTTCCTATGTTCTCACTAGTATGCTTAGGCACTTGAGGTTAGTTATTAACCAATGTGTTTAATTAAGAGCTGCAACAAGAGGAAAGAAACCAATTACAGTGAAATTATACAGACAACTCCAGAACATCATTGCCTTGAACAAAAGTGGAGAATAAGTATTTAATAACAGACTCTTCAAACTAGCAACAGACAAGTATAACATGATGATCTAATGGCTGGAAGTTGAAGGTAGACAAATAAAAACTGGAAATAAGGCATAAATGTTTAACCATGAGAGTAATTAACCTTTGGAACAACTTACCAAGGTTCGTGGTGGATTCTCCATCACTGACAATTTTTAAACCAAGATTGGATGGTTTTCTAAAAGATCTGTTCTAAGAATTATTTGGGGGAAGATCTGTATCCAGTGTTATACAGGAGGCCAGGCCAGACTAGATGAACATAATGGTCTCTTCTGATCTTGGAATCTACGAGAGAGCAAGGAGCATAGAATCAATTTGCAAGGCAGTGCTTTCTGAAGGCTGCACTGGCATTCAACTCTCCAGCTGTTCACCAATGGGCAGCTGAGGTCATAACTGAATTCAGAACACTCAGAAGTGAAAAAATCAAACTTTTCCAAAGTCAGAATGCTCTAGATAAAGATTGCTGGATTTCCCACAGGAGGCCAAAGCAATTAAAATGCTCAAGTGCTAAAAGTAGTTAAGCACTGCTATTTACCAGTGGCGCCATGGCAAATCCGCTACTGGGGAGGAGAAGCAGAGATGGGGACGTTTTACATCCCATGGCCAAGGCGCCCAGCAGCTTGGGCAGGTGCAAAGAGCTGCCCGCATGGGCTTGGGAGCTGGGGATAGGGAGAGTTCGGGAAGTCCAGTTCTGCACTGTCAGGAGGAGGAGGAGCTGGGATGGAACTGATTCTCCTACTCGGGGATCCGGAGACTCCCCTGGCTCCAGCTGCATAGATACGAGGAGGGGCTCTGGCCTGGGGTCTGCAGGAGCTGGGACTAGACGAGCCCAGCAGTCCATTCTGGCCTAACATCTGTGACTGTGGGGAGCGGAAGGTCCGGTGACGGTACCTCCCATAAGGCTTTATGGAAATATGACATAACTGGAATATGTTTTGTGCTGCCTGTGCCATGTAACATATCTCTGTAAAGGTTAAGGTCTACTATATCTATTCAGCTTATTTGTACACATATATCATTTTGTACTTGAGGTTAAGAATATTGGCCGTATACTTGCTTGATTTCTAAGTAAGCTTTGTGAGGCATTTGGTCAGCTTCTTTAGGAAGGAATTTAAGTACCCGATCAGGAAGCACTTGGGGAACAATGCATCTTGGAATGCTCCAATCCACATAAGAAGTCTTCCTGGAGACATACAAGATACCATGTGGACAATGGCTTCTGCCTGTAAAGACTGTGAGTCATGCATGGACATGTGACTTGCCCAGGTGACTCCAGAACTCCATCTTGGAGCTGGACTTTGCATAGGAGTGAAGAGGGGGGTCTCCACCCACAAGATAAAGTCTATTTAAATCCATGGGAGACCCCTCCATTTTGTCTTCAGCTGGCTAAAGAGAAAGCCTTTCCACCCCCCAGGATACACGGAAGAAACTGGAACAACAGGGTGTGAGTAATTGCTGGACCCAGGCTAAAAGGAGATTAGTCTGTAAAAGAGAGTATTCTGGAAATGGTGATGATCTTATCTGTATTCAGTGTTTGATTAGACATAGATTTGCTCATTTTATTTTATTTTGCTTGGTGACTTACTTTGTTCTGTCTGTTACTACTTGGAACCACTTAAATCCTATTTGCTGTATTTAATAAAATCACTTTTTACTTATTAATTAACTCAGAGTATGTATTAATACCTGGGGGAGCAAACAAATGTGCATATCTTTCTATCAGTGTTATAGAGGGTGAACAATTTATGAGTTTACCCTGCATAAGCTTTATACAGGGTAAAACGGATTTATTTAGGTTTAGATCCCATTGGTAGTTGGGCATCTGAGTGCTAAAGACAAGCACACTTCTGTGAGCTGTTTTCAGGTAAACCTGCAGCTTTGGGGCAAGTAATTCAGACCCTGGGTCTTTGTTGGAGCAGACGGAAGTGTCTGGCTCAGCAAGACAGGTTGCTGGTGTCTTGAGCTTGCATGGTAAATCAGGAGCAGAGGTAGTCTTGGCATATCAGGTGGCAGCTCCCGGGGGATTTCTGTGATCCAACCCATCACAGGTCCCTTCCATGACCCAGGTGGGGAAGGACAGACTCTAAAGCCCTGGCGAGACCAGAACTAGTCTGGGCTGGGGCATCCCATAGCTGGGCAGTCACACATTGGCTGGCTTGTGACTCATCTGCCCATTGTGATACGCCCCCTGCTGGCTGGCACAGCCTCACCCCCTCATTGCCAGCTTGGCTCTGGCAGAGCGAGTGCTGGCACATGCCACTGAGGAACGCTGAGCCAGCCGTTTCAGCTATGCCACCGGTAGCACAAAGCGAGTGGCCCATATAGACGCCAGCTTCTGCCCACTTCTGACTCCAGGTAGGAGAATCTTCTATTGCCTGCGTCTGCTTTTCCATTGCATCGCCAGCCACACCGAGCCTTCCCCGAGCTCCTGGCTGGGCAGCGCACGTCTGCCAAGTGCCCCGGTGCCAGCTGTCTAGCTTGGTGCCAGGGAGGAAGTGGGCAGTGGCATGAGTACAGGAGGGAGTCTGGAGCAGCCAGTCAGAAGGGGTTGCCCCAGTTGAGCCCAGAGGGGACAGAGATGAGGAGGAGGGTTTGGTGGGGCTGGTGGCAGGTCACGGGAAGGCAGCACAGCTGGTAGATGAGGCATTGGGCTGAGATTCAGGAGAGCTGTGTTCAGTTCCCAGTTCTGCTGTAAATCTTCTGTGTGAGATCAGGTGAGTCCCTGTCACTCTGGGCCTCAGCAAACTAGGGAGAGCAAGTCCCTGCTCCGCAGGGGGGTTGAGAGGCTAAATACAATAACACCTGTGTGCTCAGCCACTGCCATGATGTGGCCAGGTAAGTGTCCAGACAGGGAGGTAGCTGGTGGCCAACACGGGCCATGTGGGGGTGATGAAAGGCAAATGGGAAGAAGCATGAGAGGTGTGTGTCAAGGAGTCCCCAAGCAATGCTCTGGAGCTGCTCCCTATGAAGCCAATCACGACTCTGTTGAAGTCTCCTCTCTGAGAGCAGACTGTCCTCTGGGCCAGAAGCTCTCAGGGCTTCCACCTTCCTGGGTCTGACCTTGGAGCATTCAGCATCCTCTGCCCCTCCTTGCACTTCCCACAGCAAGTCTGCCCAGGCGGGGTCCTGGGGAAGCCAGAGGGTCCTGCACCCTCACTTTGCAGTCAGACATGACTCTTAGCCAGCCAGTAAAACAGAGGTTTATTAGATGATAGGAACACGGTCTAAAACAGAGCTTGTGGGTACAGAGAACAGGACCCCTCAGCTGGGTCCATTTTGGGGGACAGTAAGCCAGAAACTCACATCTGCACTTCACTCCTCATCCCCAGCCATCTCCAAACTGAAAATCTGCAGCCCCTCTTCTCTGGCCTTTGTCTCTTTCCCACACCAGGAGGTCACCTGATTTCTTTGTTCTCCAACACCTTTAGCTATCCCCTTGCAAGGGGGGAAGGGGCCCGGCCATTAGTTGCCAGGAGACAGAGTGTCACCCATTTATGCACACTGGCCTTTATCCCACCACCTAGAGACTTAAGAAATGCATAGGGGAAACTGAGGCACCCTTACAGTATTCAGAAGAACCATTAAGAACAGTCACACTTCGTCACAGTGAGAGAGTTGGAAAGTCTGTGGGAAGCCCCCTCTCTTGTGAAATCAAGCACTCCGAGATGGTGCAGGTCCCTCGCAGTCCTGAGGGTGCTGATCCGGGCTTTGCAAGCTACCCAGAGCTCTAATCCTGGCTCATTCCCAGGAAGCTGGGAGTGTGAGTGGTGGAGCTGCCGGCTCTGGGAATCTCCCTTCCCAGCACGAGGTTGCCTTGCAGCGGGGGGATGCCCACCCCAGGAGCTGGCATTTGTTGTCCTCTTTCACAGAGCGCTGGAGTCTCAGCCGCTCCAGATCAGGGGGGAGGGGCCGGCTGTGAATTTGGAGCCAGATCCAGGTTTGGATCTCCACTGGCGCTGTGGAGCATTCAGATGTGGGGAGCTAGCTCCTGCCCGTGTCAGATCACAAAGTGCCACTTCAGCCAGCCGCCTGCCAGGCTCTGGCAGCACCCTGTGTGGAGCTGCAGCTGGGCCCCCCAGAGCCAAGCTGCTGCTTCTTCTCTCTGATGGCAAGCCAGCCGCAGCTCCTCAGCACCTGCCCTCTCAGCCCCACCTCAGTGCTCCTGCCTCCCCAATCTCCTGCCTGGCGCTGCACCTCCCCCCCTGCACCTGGCATGTCAGTACCCAGCGGGGCCGGGAACCAAGCGCCCCGGGAGCCATCTATAAGGTGCTGATTCCCTCCTGTGCTGGGCTCCAGCCAATCCACAAGCCAGGAACTGGCCTTGTGACTCCCAGAGCAGATATATCATCTCGCAGCAGCAGCTCACTCTGCTCAACATCACTCCAGGGCCAGGAACTCGCTCCTACCTGACATAGGCAACAGTCTGAGCCTGCTCCAGCCCTGTTCCTAGTCCTACTCCAGCCCTGGTCTTGCTCCAGCCTCGCTCCACCCATGCCCAGGCCTCCTGAGTCCAGCTCCAACCACTAGGCATGACAACCTCCATCATCTTTGCTGACACCATCACCTCCATAGGGAATGGCACTGAGGTTGCCAGAGGAACAGGCATTCTCAGGTTGCTAGGAGCCATTGTTCTATTTACCAGGACAGTCCGATGCCAGGACAGTGCCCCTGAGTACTGGAGAGGACTAGGGCTGCATTAGGACACCTGAAGTGCAGCTGCTGGAGAGTCAGCAGAACCACCCTGAGACAGCCACACTTGCCTCCCAGCCCTGGAAGCCCAGAGGCCCAGAGCATAGACGTCGCCCAGAGCATCTCTGCCAGCAGGAGACATTGGGTGAGGAATAGAGCCATCCCACTCCCGCGACTGAGACCTCTGGGCACTACAGAAATACAAAGGAGAACAGCAGCGCTGGAGGATTTACAGGCTCCGTTTGAGGAGGGCTGGTTGAGTTGAGCCAGCAGTGAGTCTCCAGTAACACAGAGCCGCGCTAGTGACGGCAGATCTATTTTGTCTTCCCTACCCAGCACAGTTCATAACTTAGCACTGACCAGCTGCAAGGATCCTGCCGGGCCCTGGTATGGTTGTAGCAACATTTTCAATGTTCGGGAAAAGTGAGATCTGTGCAATAGGCAACGTTGTTCCATCTGGGCACCAGCCAGCTCCTGTGCCCCAGAGAGCTCCCACAGCTCACACTGAACCAGGGACGAAGGGGGCAGGAGGTTGGAAAAGAAGGTACCAGCCTCTCTGGTGCTCTCCCGCCTTCTGCTCCAGGGATGTCTGAGCAACTCCTGCTGCTCACGAACCCGCCCCAGCTCCCCCATCCCGTTGGCCTTGCCCACCTGGGAACTGCCATGGCCCCAATATTCCTGGGGAAAGGGATCAGGGTAATTTCTCTGGGCAGGAAGAATCCTGAGTGGCTGGATCCAGGCTGTCTGCTGTGCAGTTTGTGAACCAGCAGAAGGAGAGGCAGGACTGACCCAGGGGAGGCCGTTTGGCCCACGGGATGGGGTGCTGGCCTGGGATCCCAGAAACCTGGGTTCTAATTCTGCCTGTACTGCTGGGTGACTTTGAGCACATTCCTTTGCTTGTTTCCCTGCTGGCTGCCTTGGCTAATTAGAATCTGAGCCCTATAGCCCAGGGATTGTCTGCAGCACCTGGTGCAACAGGGCCCTGATTTCAGCTGGCATCTGTAGGTGCTGGTGGAACAGAAATAACTGGGCTGGCCCTGATGCTGAATGGGGCAGTCACCTCTCATCACTCACAACCAATGCCTTGTCCTGGCTTCTTGCAGAATGGCTGAGGAAGTCCTCAAAGCCCATCTCTGCCTGGGAGGCAGGGGCGGCTTTAGGCACCAGCAAAGCAAGCAGGTGCTTGGGGCAGCCCATTTGCAGGGGCAGCAGGGATCCAGCATGGGAGCTGAGAACCAACAGGGGGCCTTGGGAGCTGTAGTTCCTTGGTTAGCTCCCTGCCTATAGAGCCAGCCCTGGAGCAGGGACAGAATTACATTTCTGAGCATTCCCTTGGCCACCATCAACAGGAGAGGGAGGGAGGTAGCTGAGACCTCATTCTGCAGCCTGCTGTGAATGGAGAGCTGCGCTGTGAAGAGTAGCGATACCATATTTTAACATTCAAAAAATAGGACACTCCACGGGAAGGGAGGTTAGCCCTGCTCTGCCGCCATCCACTGCCTCCCAATTCCCACCCCCTGACTGCCCCTCACAGAAACGCCAACCCATCCAACCACCTCTGCTCCCTGTCCCCTGTCCACCCCATCCCGGGACTCCTGCCCCTAACTGTCCCCGAGAACCCACCCCCTATCTAAGCACCGCTGCTCCTTGTCTCCTGATTGCCCCCTCCTGGGACCCCTGCCCCTAACTGACCCTTGGAACCTCACCCCCTATCTAAACCTCCCTTCTCCTTGTCCCAACTGCCCCCTCCTGAGACCCCCCCAACTTCCCTCCTAGGACCCACCCCCCTACCTGTCCCCTGACAAACCCCCGGGACTCCCATGACTATCCAACAGTTGCCTGTCCTCTGACTGTCCCCCCCAGAACCCCTGACCCATCTAACCTCCCCTTCTCCCTGCCCTTGACTACTCCTCTGAACCTCTGCCCCAGCCAACCCCCCTGCTCCTTGTCCCTTGACTGCCCCCCCGAGCCCTTTACCCCTTCTCCAAGCCCCAGCCCCTTACCGTGCCACTCAGACCAGCGTGTCTGGCTCTGTGTGGTGCCAGACACACTGCTGCATACATGCTGCTGTGCTCCCCTGTGGAGCACACAGCCCCACCCCCCCAAACACTGCCGGTGTGGCGCGTTGAGGCTGCAGGGGAGGTAGGGAGCAGGGGAGGGGAAGGGGGAGCAGGGTAGAGACTCTGGTTGCTGGAGGTCCCATGTGAGCGGCTCAATCCGGCTGAGCCGCCCTGTCAGGCGCACCCTGCACTCTGCATTGGGAGAGAAATCCTGGACCTTTTGAGTTTTACAAATTCCTCCCGGATGTCTATTTAAAACCCAAAAACCCAGACATGTCCATGAAAATATGGATGTATGATAACCCTAGTAGTATGCCTAAGGAGTAGGCTTTGGCCCAGATATCCCCTTCAGAAGGCTTCCCTAGACTGGATTAGGGATACAGGTGTGACCTCACATTGCAGCCCCCAAAGAAGGAATTGGGTGGACTAAATGGACAGTGCACCTCTCTATCTGAAGCCTAGCAAGGGAGGTACGTGGATCCCACCAGAAGTTAAAATGATAAGTAAGGGAGGGGAGGCTCTGGACCTGGGCAGCTTTAGCTACAGTACCAGGCACATAGGAGGATTTCCACTTCTGAGCCATAGAAGCAGAAATTGACTTTTCCTTTCCAGATTTAGCTAATATTCAGAAAGGGAATCTAGCACCTGCCTTCCAGATTTGAACACCTCAAAATTCATGAGTGCTCAGTCTTAGGGAGCTGTTACATTCAATAATCCTCCAATCGAATATACTGAATCCATGAACTTGCTGTAAGAAAAAAGTAGGATAAATATTATAGCAAAAGAAATGCTATTTCCCAGTGGGTTATTAGGTCTGGAATTGCTATTTTCAACATCCATTGCCATTTTTTTTAGTTTTAGTTGTTTAAAAGGGAAGACAGGGATATGCATTGGACAAATTTCCCAAATAAAACAAGAGTGTGAACACAAAAGAATAATAAAGGGACCTCAACTTTCCTCATTTGAATAGGACAGTCTTATAATATGCATCCAGATATCCTCCATCACACAAGCTGAAAAATTGTTCCACTTTACTGCGGTTCTGTAACCATTTGGGAACCAATCCCTCTCGTTCTGTGCACATCCAAAATTCCTGCGATGACCTTGTAGAAACTGATAAATTTAAATTGTTTTTATATTCACTTATTATATGTTAACTTCTGTTCACCATTTCACTACACTTGCCTGCATTGTAACTTCTGTTCACTGTTTGCCATATTGTAATTCAAACCCCATTTAAAATGCTCACTCCAATTTTAAAGCTTCCTCCAACCTTCATTTTGGCCAATCTGCTGTAATCTTATTAGTTAGTTTATGATGTGTGAATGAGGCATGTATGGATAGAATAAAATCAACCTCCACCCCACCTGTCCTGATGAGGTGAAGTTCAACTAACAACGGCTGAAGACGTAGACAACAGAATGAACAAAGTAAAAAGCATCCACCCTAAAAAAGAAAGGACAAAAGAAACAACAGAAGAAGATCAAAGCCAGGTTCAAGGCTGAAAGTCACGCCTGCAATTGAGCGGGTGATCAATCCAAACCCAAAGGCAGCGTGACACAAGCAAGACCTATAGACTTTGAATCAAACTAAAAGCCTGTAAAAAAGGTAGGGTGAGATATAGAGCTTTGGGTAACTTCTGCTGCCAACATGGAGCCAGCTACCTGCTGATTAAATTTAACAAGCAGCAGAATGAAGCAACTCCCATGAACCTAACACCAAGAAAAATCCCTATAAAGGTTGGGCTCTGATGACTGAGGGACTTTGAGTCTATGGTTCTGCTGCACAGCCCCAGGGCATCAGGTACCTGACCCGGACTCGGCTCCACTCTTGTGTACAGAGTACCTGGCCAGTATTTCTGTCACAAGCAACTATTAGGCTGGGTAAACATAAATACTACACAGAACTTGTAATGAGATGGTGTATGACATGGATATATTAGTAATAATTATATACTATATATATATATATATATATATATATAAATACTTATAATCAATATGGAATAAGTAACCAAACAACATTGTTTGCTGTTATCTTTTATTTTATTAGGACATTTACAATAAATGTGACAAATGTCTTGTCCCCTTTAAGATCCTGCTAGTTTTTATTGGTATAACAACCTGCCCTGGGTGCGAGTTACCAGTGACCCAGAGCTGCGGTGGAAGGAGGGTGCAGGTGGGAACGGGGAGAGCCCAGGGCTGGGGCGGCTGGGGGGTGCGGCGAGGAGCCCAGAGCTGGGGTCAGGGGCAGCCAAAATTTTTTTTTGCTTGGGGCAGCAAAAAATCTAGAGCCGGCCTTTCAGGGATGCATGGGCAATGCCAATTATAGCCAGGAGAAATTGGGAGGGAAAATAACTTCTATTTTAACTGTATGTTTTAAATGTTGTTTTGATTTTAGCCAAACTGTTCTAGTTACATTGTCTCAACTCATCTGAGTCATCAACTTTTGTTTAAATGCAGTAATGGGGAAAGAGTCATTTCTAGTTTGCTCTTCTCAGTTTTGTATTTTCTTGTAACAGGGTTTTCTTTAAATCTAGACTCGTAACTGAGTGGTTGGTTAATCAGTCAGCTGGCCGACTAGCAGGGATTTCAGCAGAGGAAGAATCTGCCTGGATGCCAGCTGAAGATTCCTACAAGCAATGGAGGGAAGATATTGTTTTAAACTCAGTAGACTGTCTAGATTTGGTGATCAAAGACTCTAACTGAGAGTTGGATGAACAAAACCTAAGCGTCTGGGAACGTTCAGTTTCTTCTCACTATTTCTGTGGGGACTGAACTGTTCAGATTTTAATTAATTTTCTTTATTTGTCTTTATGTATAACTGTGAAGGTAATGTCTGTGGATTATAAAATAGCCATGTCATTCTGTAACAATTAGATGATTATTTGTCTCTTTAGCATAAGATTTTATAAAGTTATTTAATTAAATTCATTTTTGTTCCTTTTGGGATTTGAATGGGGGGAGGTTGACCCTGTGCAATCCTTGCTGAAAATCCTTAGAGACTGAAGTCTGCGTCTCCAGCTACATTCTATGGGAGTTGGACTTTTTTTTATTTAAGGCATTGGAGATGGGAAATGAAGTGAGGTTACAAATTGGCACTCAGACAGGGACTTCAGGATTGCTCAGAGCTCACCTCTGAATTCTTTTGAGGTATATTGCCATTAGTTATAAAAGAATGTGGTGTTATTGAATATTATTGAAATTGTGCACTGTATTAATATTATTAAGATAATAGAAACTTGTACACAGTTAACGTTAGATCCCTATAGGACATTTTGGTCAGTGATGTGTCCCCTGTTGATAGTACGTACAGCAGAAATGAAGAGGGCCATTAGAATCTTTGGGCATGTGACTAATATGAGGCGGGTGAACAGAGAACAAAAAGATATGATTCTCTGTGAATTTGAAGCCTTTTTTTCTGTGAGACACATAGGAAGGAAATGTGTGTTGCAGAAGCTAGGACAGAAATGGGATGTGACTCCTATTCATTTTGAGGTTTTGCCATTCATATCCACTGGTTCTGTGCCCAGAGTACCTCAGAGCAGGAATCAGGGATATTCTGTGTATTCTGACAGAGGGTTCAAAACTGAGACACAGGCTGTGGTTACACCTGTGAGTGACAGACTAGGTGATTAACAAATGCTACACCAGTTATAGACCAAGGTCCAGAAGAAGCCTCTATTCCTGCTGTGAGTCTCCCCCTGACATGCAACAGTTTTTGTTAGAGAGGGTGCTGAAATCTGCCAATTAAACTGTGACTGATGTGAAAATTAAATTGAAATGTGTTTTCGGTAGTTCACCCAGACCCAATGGAGAAGACAATTATCCTACTTGGCAAGCACAAGCCAAAGAGATGATAGAAGACAGTGAGATTTCTGACAAAGTCAAAAGAAGGAAGATTATTGAAAGTTTATTACTCTCAGCATTGAAGGTGGCCTTAGGAACTGGTAACAAGGTATCCGCTGTAGAATGCTTTGATATTTTAGAGAAGGCATATGGAAGTGTCATAAATGCATCTGAGTTTAAGGCTCAATTTTCTGAGACTCACTAGAGAACCACCATCTGCGTACCTGACTAGACTACACACAATAGCCCCAGAAGTTTAGTAGGCTGGTGGGGTAAAAGATACTGAATTAGACTCTTATCCACAACATCAATTTTTCCATGGTTGTTGGCATGAATCCTTATTAAATACGCTCTTATTAAAAGGAATTAATTGTAGTGGTAGAAAAAAAGAGCGTCTTTAGCCCACAAAAGCTTATGCCCAAATAATTTTGTTAGCCTCTAAGGTGCCACAAGTACTCCTTATTCTTATGCCACACTCCTTTTTGAGGTGAGATCCATTAAACGGCACTCTGATAAACAGAAGAGAAAACTTCAACAAGAACTAGAAGAAAAAGGAAGGCCATTGAGTAGAAGTAGTTTGCAGCTGATGAAGGCATATGAAAATACTCCCAGTGCCCATGAAGAAGTCACTGCGAAAGACTGGAAGGAGAAATATCTGCAGGCTGAGCAGCAGTTGGTAGGACTGCAGTTGACCCAGCCAAGTTCTGAAATATCCATTGCAGATACACGATTTACTCCTCAAAGACCCAAAGAATTTAATAAACAAGCAATACCAAGATTTAACAGAATAAATCCTTTATGTTTTAACTGCAGGCAAATAGGACATTTTCAAAATGAATGTCAGAATTCTCATAACCCCAATTTAATACATCAGCAGCTGACTGGTAGCCATTCAAATCAGAGCAAGTCTGAGCCAGCAAGAAAAGAAACTAACAATTCTCAGAGCAAGGCTGCTAGTCAATGGATTCAGGAGACAGATGCTACCCAAATGGGTGTCAGTGAAGCTATCCGGCAGTTAGCGGGACCTGCTTGTCATGGCTCTGTATAGCTAGATGGAGTAAAGAGTACCTGCCTAATAGATACTGGATCTCAAGTTACTTGCATATGTGAAACTCTGTAATGAGCATTTATCTTATCAAAAGTTACAGGCAATTGGCAGTATAGTTCAGACAGAAGGGGCAGGAGGGCAAATGGTCCCATACCTGGGATACATAACCTTGAAGATATGATTCCCAAAGTTTGTCTGTGGGACTAACAAACAACATGTGGTGTTGGTGCGTAAGAAGACTGGAGCTCTTGGGATGGTGGTGGATTATAGAAAACTGAACAGCATTACCTGAAAGGATGCCTATCCATTATCCAGGATAGAAGAAACCACAAAGGGATTAAGGTATCTAACTGCAAAACGTAGATCCCCCAGCCCCGAATCAGCTGCCCCCTCACCCTGTAGATGCCTGCGTGTGTGGGCATGTGTCCAGGCACCTGAGTCCTAACCTCAGAGCTTGTGGCCTGGCAGATCCCCAAACTGGGCCTCAGCTGCTTGGCCTTTGCAGACAATTGGGTCCCCCCCCAAACGCAGCCAAAGTGGGGTGCTACCTCCCCCCCTTGCACTCACTAGCCCAGTGGTTGGAGCAGTCACTCACGACCTGGAGCACCTGGGTTTAAGCCACTGCTCCAAATGAGGCCAAGGTGCCGTCTGATCTCCCACCTCCCTGCTGTGTGTCTGGACCCCTGGGCCAGCATTTCCTCCACATTTGTTGGGGAAAAGCAGGGGCTGACATGGCTCAGTCTCCTACTCCTGGAGCAGGTTCACAGCTGGGCCTCCCAACTGGAGCTAGATAAGGGCTGAGCTCCCTGGGCAGGCCGGGCTTAGCGCATGCACTCTCCTTGGCATTTCCGAGGAGTGGCTCAGCAGGCTGGCATCCAGGAAGCCTGCGTAGCAGCAGGAGGGCACGTACAGTTAGGCGCAGCCTGACAAAACCTCAGCCCCCTTTGTGGATCGCCCCCTCCTTGGGCCTAAGTGCCCATCTGGGCGGGGGGGGCAGGGGGAGGGTATGTAACCCACACACCTTCTGGGTGTGGTGTTCTGGCCCGTCTAGTGGCACTGAGCCCACTTGGGGCGGGGAGGAGTCTCTGCTACAGTCTTAGCTAAGAGCCTGTTGGCTCTTAGCTAAGCTCCCAAGGTCCCAGGTTTGATCCCGGACAAGCCCCCACTTGTAATGGTGACAGACCCTGGTCATCAGCAGGCGGGATCGAACCTGGGACCTGTGGAGCTTAGTGAATGGCTCTTAGCTAAGGCTGTAGAGCAGACTCATTTTATCTCTCTCTAAGTGGTCTCAGTGTCATTAGAGCGGACAGAACACCACACCCAGGTGTGTGGGTTACAGGTAAATACAGGCAGGGATGAGGTGCTCAGATACTGCAGTGATGGGGGAGTCCTAGAAATAGTGAGTGAATGGGGTTCATTGGGACTTCTTGACTGTGTCTGGAGGCCCCCCTCAGCTGTGGAGGGGATGTTTAGTGAGGGTTGCTGTTTGTTCCCAGCCTGCTGCCTCCTTGTCGTGGGCCAAGAGGCACAGCGCTGGCCTGGTCTGCCAGGGCTCTCCTGAGCGCCATGGCTCTGACCTCTGTTCCCTTCCTTTCAATTGTAGTCCTCAAGGGCTTGCAGCAGGACAGCAAGTCCTAGGTCTGCTGCCTGGCTTCTCAGACCATCCTGTCCTGGATGCCTTCGGGGACCAATCCCCTGCGGCTGCAACCTACAGACTGTCGCCCACAGGATCAGAAGGATGTGTGCTAGCTAGAGCCCAGTCACTGGAGCCGCCGGCTGCCTCTGCTCTGCTGAAATCCAGCCCCCCTCCTTTGGGGCTCCGTGCACTGAAGCCTGCCCGAGTGGGATGAAACGTGGCATTTACAAGGGAGGCTCTTCCCACCACCCAAGATCCTGGCTTCTTCCCCATTGGCCGCCTGCCCTGCCATGTACAATCCCTCCTCATAAAGAGCAGCCCCACTCCTCTGTTTCATTCTGAGGTGTTTATTTATGAAGATAGCGCAAGAAACAGACACGTCCATTTGGAAAAAAACATGTACACCATGGGGCTTCAATAACCCCATTTACAGTAAATACATCAAGGTATAAAATATATACACCCCTTGTCCTATACACAGAACACAGACTGTGCTGCTGGATTCAGCAAGCACTGACATCTCTAAAAACATCTCAGGGCAAGAAAATCCACTTGCTGTTTGCATTACTTGTACAGTATAGACACAGGGTGAGGGCTAGACTCAGTGACCAGTGTTAGGTCTGCTCCATCTCTACCATCTGGGTTTCCATTCACAGCTGCTCACCTTCAAAATGCAGAGTAGGGGTAAGGTTACTATCCCATCACCAAAAGAACCTCAGTATAAAGCAGTGCTCCTTCCTGTGCCTGGGGGTGGAGGTGCATATGGGGGGGAGAAATCACACAGACGACTACACCAAAGGCCAGGCATCATCCCAGGGTAAAGCAGTGCTGTAGTGTAAGGTGGAGGAGGCCTTGGACTAAAAGATGCAGGGCTGGGCACCAGAAGAATTTCTGGGTAGAACGTTGGGGTATGGCAGGGAGGGGTGGAAGGATCCCTGCTCTGGGTCAGTCCTAGTGCCAATGGCCCACTGCCTTTGCAGAGGCATGAGGCCATTCATCCTACTCCCCTGGGTCTCGCAACCCAGCTGCCCCAGGAGAACAGCTTTGCCCAGGAACGTTAAAGCAAGCGACTTTGTTGTTAGGGCTGAAGGGGGTGGTGGGATGGGAGACACTGACCCTGTGATAACACCAGTCAACTCAGAGAGAAATCTGATCCTTGTGCTCTTTGGGGGAATCGTACCTGAAACGGGGGTCAGCAGGAGGCATGATGGGAATGCAGCTGGCAGTGTGAGGGGGTGGAAGGCCTGATTGTAAAGGACCAGAAAGAAAGCAGGGTCCTGGGAGAGGGTCAGTGCCAGGACATCCCATTGCTCACGAGAATCCGCCTTCCAAGTAGTGCGGCCACAGGTCTGTGACCCTTACACTGAGGAGCTCTTCCAAGTGAAGGCCCCTACCTCAGGCACCCATCCCTGCTCAACATAAGGGCTGCAGAACAGGGTCCTCAGAAGGGGGGTTACTACTGTGTCCTGAGGAGCAAGATGGATGGGACCCCTCAGGATGACAGGCTTCCCCCAAGGCTTTGGAAGCTAAAGGAACCTCTGCTTCTGAACTGGACACTGTGCCCTGTCACCAGTGATGAGAGGGAACAGGACTAACATGAGAGCAGCTGCATTCGACAGCCATTGTGACAAGCAGAGACTCAGACGTCCTCCTCCAGGGTACAGACCACCCACCCATGCACCAGCTACACGAGTGGCAACTCAGAGCTCCTAGCTCCCATCCTCTTCATTTCAGACAATTCACATTTGCTTGTCCCTCTTGTTGCCAAATGGAAAAAAATCCATCTTTTTTCTCCCAGCCAGTATAATCCTGTTCTGTTGGGGAGGAGGGGATGTTGGATATAATCTACTCTCTCGATGGCTGGAACACATCACTTTAACTCGCATTCCCCTCCCCTATGGCATCAGCAGAGCCCTGGGGACGGTTCTCCTTTGGTTGGTGGTAGCAGTGGGAGAATGATGGGTGGTTGTCATGCGTAGCTGAGCAAACCAAGTCACTATGTTTGGATACCACCAGAGCCAGCACCCTAGGAGGACTTCAGAGCTCCCCATCCTGGTCAGTAGCCAGATACTCAGAGGCATGATGGAAATAAACACATTTTCCCACCTCAGAAACAGAGCTTTGGTTTCACAGAGCAGCAGCAATTGGCGGCAATTTTTAATTTGTCCAGCAGGGGGCGATCAATCACTGTTTTTGTAGGGTTTGCTACTACAAGATGGGGCAGCTGGATTATCAAAAGACAAAATAAATAAATAAAGAGGCTGCTGCTGTTTAGAAAGTTGAAACATTTCCCATCCAGTTTATACATATGAACGAGGTCAAATCTGGGGTAAGAACCCCTTGGTGTTGTCCTTCGAGCTGGCATAGACTCATAGACTCTAGACTCATAGACTCTAGGACTGGAAGGGACCTCGAGAGGTCATCGAGTCCAGTCCCCTGCCCTCATGGCAGGACCAAATACTGTCTAGACCATCCCTGATAGACATTTATCTAACCTACTCTTAAATATCTCCAGAGATGGAGATTCCACAACCTCCCTAGGCAATTTATTCCAGTGTTTAACTACCCTGACAGTTAGGAACTTTTTCCTAATGTCCAACCTAAATCTCCCTTGCTGCAGTTTAAGCCCATTGCTTCTTGTTCTATCCTTAGAGGCTAAGGTGAACAAGTTTTCTCCCTCCTCCTGATGACACCCTTTTAGATACCTGAAAACTGCTATCATGTCCCCTCTCAGTCTTCTCTTTTCCAAACTAAATAAACCCAATTCTTTCAGCCTTCCTTCATAGGTCATGTTCTCAAGACCTTTAATCATTCTTGTTGCTCTTCTCTGGACCCTCTCCAATTACTCCACATCTTTCTTGAAATGCGGTGCCCAGAACTGGAAACAATACTCCAGCTGAGGCCTAACCAGCGCAGAGTAGAGCGGAAGAATGACTTCTCGTGTCTTGTTTACAACACACCTGTTAATGGCATGTAGAAGGACACCAGGGGAAATCATCTGTTAACCAAGGATACTGAAAGTCTTGGATCCCAGAGAACACACAATCCGTTGCTGATGGAGTTAGCTGAAGAGCCAACACTTCACCACCCCCAGCACATCGACTGGGATCAATCTGTAAAATCAGACTCCAACTGCCACTTCTTATGTGATGTGTGGAGTGACACAAGAAACGCACCCAGAGAAAACGGCCAGCCTGCTGCGGTTCCCTCAGGTCCGTTTCGCGGCAAGTTCTGCACCCCCAGGGTGTTAAGCAGCAGCGAGAAGCTGGCTGACGAAGGGTCCGACTGCACTGGGCGTTGGCTGCATGGGACTGGGATGCCTTAGCCAGTTATTAGGGGAGGAGGGAGTGAAGGTAGCGAAAGACCTCAGTGAAAGTGAGTCCATGTGCTTTGGGGAGTGCAGCGCTGTGGGATGCCCATGCAGGGCCAGTGCTTTCATTTAGGCAACTTAGGCAGTCGCCTAGGGCGCCAGCATTATGGGGGGGATAGTATTTTGCCGGGGGGGCAGCAGGCGGCTCCGGTGGAGCTGCCGCAGTCATGCCTGCGGAGGGTCTGCTGGTCTTGCGGCTCCGGTGGACCTGCCGCAGGCATTTCTGTGGACAGTTCGCTGATCCCATGGCTCGGGTGGACCTGCCGCCGGAGCCACGAGACCCGCGCGCAGGGCGGCGAAATGGCCCGGCGCCTAGGGCGCCAGAAACCCTGGCGCCGGTCCTGTGCCCACGTGGCTCTGGCAGCTGCAGGCACTTGGCTGTGGATGCCCCAGAGGAAGAGGGGCACTCAAGCATGGCGGGAGATGGTGGCAAGAGACCTTACTGAATTTTGACATTATAAAGCCCAAATCTGGGGTGACCTTGGTGATTTAGTGTCTTGTGCCAGACTGGCAGTGCAGGCGGGTGGCAAGCAGAGCATGGGCAGGCCATGGGCAACCTCTCATTGCCCCCCCAGCTCTGCTAATGCACCTCAAGTCTCATGTGGGCTCCTCACGCTACCCCCATCCTCCCCTCGTCCAGCTCCATTCTAGCCCTGCATTGCTCTCTGTTGCAGTTCCCAACCAGAGCGCTCCATGCCCTCTGCCTTTGCCAATGCACCTCTCTCCTGACCATATAATCGTCCCTTGCCTGCCCTTCCACTGCTCTAATCCTGGACCTCTCCCAAGCCAGGCCCCACAGGCCAGCAGACAGGGAACTGCCCCAAGCAAACCTAAACCCCTCCTGTGAGATGGTGCGGAGAGCTTAGCCCTTTTCCCAGCATTAAAGCCTTTCCCGGCTATTAAAAATCCCCAGGTTCCAATCCGTTCTCAAGGGTGCTTAAAATATTCTTTAAAAACCCACTATGAAAGTTTGATCCCTTCCCTCAGCATCTGGGAACAAGCTAGTTCCACAAACAGCAGAGATGGCACCAAGCCGGGTGTTCAAATGGGCAGTGAGGGGCCCACAGGGAAGAGCGAACGGACTAGTGCGCGATTAAGGCTCAGTCAGGTCAGGGGGTGCCCAGAGTGAACAGATCCAGAAATTCCACTTTTCCTTGGAGACGCCCACAGGGATTTTTCCTGATGTGCCAGCTTCCTTCTCTCCACCCCCAGGGCAGAAGCGGGGGACACCCTGGCTCAGAACGAGGTGGGTCAGATGCAGACGTCAACAACTGCCAGGCAGCATGCGGATTTGGTCAGGAGACCCAGTGATGGAGCTGCTGCCGGAGCCCCTTACAAGGAGCCTCAGTGCAGTGCCGGGCCTGGGAAGCCGTCTCTGGGAGTGGGTCATTCCCCAGCGGTGCTCCATGCACCCTGCTGGTGCCAAGCTGGGGTTGGCCCTGAGCGTGGCACTGGGGTGATTTTCAGGCAGTACACAAGCCCCCTCTGTATTTCGGTACCAGCTGGCACAACCCAGCTCTGCTGAACAAAGAGGTGCGGAGAGGGGCCTGCAGCCACTTCCAGAGGGAACGAGACCCCAGGCACCAGGGCAGTGCGGAAGCCAGCAGCAGGATGCAGGTGGCAGGATCCCTCACGCACGTCCAGGCTCCAGGGTGTGGGGGGTGCTGAATGGGCTGCAGGACAGACTGGAATGATCCCGTTGGGTCTCACAGTTCGGGGTCCTCTCCGTGGCTGGCAAGGCCATGTACCGAAGCACTGCCTGACCACGCCCCGGTCAGCAGAAAGCCCTATGCACTATGAAAACCCAGCGTGGGGCTGGATGGGAATGACGCCCCCTAGCCGTGGGAGCTGGCAGTGCACAAAGCCCCAGCTGAGATGCCATCACCCCAGAGTCCTGGGAACTGGAGCACACACAGGCCAGGCTGCTCCGAGCTCTTCACGGCCAGGGAGAGGGTCTGGGGCCTGGGCCCGCCAGGGACCCTGAGAGTCGCCCTGGCTCTGGCCTTTCCAGCGCCTAGGTCGGGCCATTCAGGATTCTTCTCCTGCTCCAGAGCTTCACTGTCAGGTCACTGGGGAAGGAAGAGAGAGAGGAAGTGAGGCCGGGGGCTGCTCTTGCCTGGGGGCCCGAGCTAGCCCTGCCCGGACCTGTTGAGTTCCCAGATACGGACGGAGTTCCTGGCAGTGACGTAGAGAATGGTGCCAGTGGGACTGAGCGTGATCAGTTGATCTGGTGCTCGCCCTGCACGCTGGTGATGGAGCAGGTCATTGTCCTGGCACAGGAGTCCCCAGAGATCACCTGACCTGAAGAGCTAAGCCACAGAGATAGAAACAGGTGAGCCTCAAGGCAGAGACCCTTAGAGGAGGGAGGGGGTAATTTTCATTGTGTGGAATGGAAGATTTAGCCCATTGTGGACTGATTAGAAGGTTGGAGAGCGTCTATCCCCAGCCATCTAGAGGGTGAAGCAACGCCACTTCCTGGCCACATGCAGTGCTAGTGGTGCCAGGATGAGACCTCCTCTCACTCCCACATCCCCTCAAGCCAGGAGCAACGGCACAGCAAGGTGACCCAGGCAGCAGCTTTCGGGGGCATCCCCAAGGGAGGTGCCTTGTCAAGCAGCCAACCAGACCCATACCAGCAGGCGTGCCCACTTCACGCCCAGGGCAGAGCAACACAAACCCCACCCCTGGCCTGGAGTTGATGTTGACAGGCAGCCCAGGCATGTTCCCACCAGTCAGATTTTAGGCCTGGGAAGGGACCGTAGGAAAAGAGACGTCTCAGTCTGTGACTGGGCACTAGAGAGAGGGGCTGATTCGCTGCGGTCTGGAAACAGTGCTGGCAACTGCTCCATCAAAGCAACCGTAGGGTGCCTGGTGGCCCCTGAAACAGATGAGAGGAACAACTTCCCTGAGAGCAGAGCACCAAGCCACGGGCGACCAGCACTGCAGCATTCCTAGATTCAGCCCGGCAGACCGGACCGGCCTCCTGGCCTTGCAATGCTGCCCTGGGTGCAGGACACTGGCAGGGCAATGTGTTGAGCTTGGCCAGGCCCCCCGAGCAGCCTCAGTGCACCAGGTACCTACGTTAGGGTGTGGACGCACTTGGCTGAGACCCGGATGTCCCACACCTTGATGTAGGAAGTGGAGATGGTGAACACCAGCCCCAAGTGGCTGCAGTATTTGATGGACACCACATTGTTGGGGTGGCCCTTCAGCAAGGCAATTTCCTGGCCCGTCACCAGGTTCCACATTTTGCAGCTCCAGTCTGTGGGAGGAGGCCGGAGCACATGACACTGCGGGACCTTCCCATCCTCAGCAGAGGACCCCACGGCTCCCCACCACCACACACACACACACACTGCCTCCCCTTGCTTCAAGGAGTCCCGGGGCGAGAGGGGAACTCAGTCTTCGTGGCCTATCCAGCCTCCGGCATCCCGGAACTGCCGATAGGGGGAGGGTCTATTAGTGCCAGGTGCGAGGTGAACATCTGGCCACTAGAGGCTGGGCAGAGGCCCCAACAACTCGCTTCATGGATGTCACCACACAGCTGTTCAGCCTAATGACTTGTGCAGCATTGCTGCCCTCTGCTGGTAAGACCCAGAACTGCACTGGCCCGTTGTGGAGTTTGGGGCTCTCAGGCAGGCCGGTGCCGCCCAAGCAGGAGGCTCGTGGCCTGTCCCCGCAGTTCGGGGCGGCTCAGCCCCTCCCCGAGGTAACAGGCTCACTCCCCAGTGACCACACTCAGAGCTCAGCAGCCAGCACGCCCCCAAGGCACGCACCTTTGTATCCAGAGAAGAGCAGCTCATCGGTGGCGTCCACACAGAGAACGGTCTTGGAGCGTCCCTCCAGCACGGAGATACACTGCAGCGGGGCCGTTCGGGTGCTCCTGGCACCACCCATGGGGTTAATGAGGCCCCTCCCTTGGGAGTGAGCAAAGGCATCAGCAGGGTGACCCAGGACGAAGCCAGATGCTGCCCCGCGAGGCTGCCAGGGCCTGCTAGTGGGGCTCTGGAGCAAAGCAAACCACAGAGGCTGTGGGGCAGCCTGCTCCCCAGACAGGCCCCCCGCGGGCAGATCACACCCCACTGGTGCAAAGTGCTCAGGGACTCGTGCAGACTCTGCCTTGGCTGGGGGCGCAGGGCGGTGAGACCCCAGCTGGGACTGCTGGGCCCCAGGGCAGGGTGGGGATGGTAGAGGAGGTGGCAAAGGCCCAGCTCGGACTGCTGGCTCTGTGACCATTCCTGGCACCAGCCATGGGAGTCACCATCTGCCTGGGCTCCCTGGAGATTCACCCAGGGCTGGCTCTAGGCACCAGCAAACCAAGCACATGCTTGGGGCAGCATATTTTCAGGGGTGGCATTCCAGACACCCTTTTTTTTTTGCTTCGAGTGGCAAAAACCTAGAGCCAGTTCAGCATAAACCTTGTCCCTGAGGCCTCAGTAGGAATGGGGATGTTCACCTGGCAGCACGCAGGTGCGAAGGACTTGAGAGGGAGGTGGTGGACATGCCCTTTTGACACCCGTACCTGAGCACATGGAGAGAACATGGGTGCAGGCACTGCCCCATGGTACTGCTGGCAAACGTCTGCGACTCGCATGCCCTTGGTGCACACGCCCCTGCAGTGGAACATCTACAGGCACAGCCCAGCCTGAAGAACGTCAGCTCCTGTGTAAGGGAAGTCACCAGTTTTTTTACAAGAGCTGGAAACTGACATTGCATAAGCCAGGAACTCCTGATCGATCGTTAGGTTCCTCCTGGAGACCGACCCATCTAGGGCAGACAATGGAGGGGACAAAGGCTGAGCTGAAGCTAGATTTGTGCTCTCCAGGATGCTGGGGCACCCTCATGCTCTAGCTGAAGACGGCCTGGGAGGTCCCAGCATTGCCCTCCTGCTGTTTGTCTCTGGGAGCCCTTGCCTCGCAGCCTGGCCTGTCTGTTCTCAGGGGCCATGTGCTGCCAGGTTCACATCCCCAGCGCGGAGTCTCTTGTTTAATGCCAGGAGAAGGCGACTGGGAAGGAAATGTACTGCCATGCCAAGCCTGGGAACGGGCTGGTGATAAGGCCCTGGGGCACCTGGCATGTCAGTACTCAGTGGCGCCGGGAGCCAAGTGCACCCTGGAGCCATCTGTAAAGTGCTGAGTCCGTCCTGTACTGGGCTCCAGCCAATCCACAAGCCAGTAACTGGCCCCGTGACTCCCAGAGCAGGTATATCAGTCGCTACCTAGCACAGTTCATAACTTAGCACTGACCAGCTGTAAGGATCCTGGCAGGCCCTGGTATGGTTGTAGCAGCATACTCAATGTTCAGGAAAAGCGAGATCTGTGCAATAGGCAACATTGTTCCATCTGGGCACCAGCAAGCTTCTGTGCCCCAGAGAGCTCTCACAGCTCACACTGAACCAGGGACAAAGGGGGCAGGAGGTTGGAAGAGAAGGTGCCAGCCTGGGACCCAGGAGACCCACAGTCATTTCCCAGCTCTGCCACAGATGCTCTGCGTGCCTTCGGGCAAGTGCTTTATTCCGTCTATCCACTGGGGGTAGCAACCAGGCCCTGCCCTGCGGGGGCGGTTAGAATAAATGCAATCGAGGTTGGGCAGTGCTCTGATGCCATAGGGATGAGGGCCAGGGTGGTGCCTAAGACAGACCGAAAGCAAGGGGGAGCTACAGAGCTGGTGGTGAGAGGGATTTGGCCTTTGACAATCTGCTCTGGGTGCCTGGGCTGTCAGATCCCAGCCACCCACTGGCATTGCCAGACCTCCCTGATCTACGGTGCTGCTGCTCTCCCTGCTTCTAGGAGTCACTGCTTCCCCCTGGGCCAAGATGCCCACAGAAATCATCTCCTGGGGCTGCCGTGGCACTGAGCAGCTAGCAAGGCCTGAGACTCAGCCGAGGGGGCTACTCTTAAAGCAGTTTGTGCATTGTTTCCATGGTGGGAGGGGCAGGGCTGGATTAACTTTTTGTGGGCTTGGTGCCAAACATATTTGTGGGCCCCCATGGGGGAAGGTGTGGGGGCGGGATGGTCAGTCTCCAGAGTGAAGGGTGAGCTGGGGGCAATGAGGCACAATGGGAGTGGCCCCACTCAGCCCAGCACAAGGGCACTGTTTACAACCCCAAACTACTAGACGCACACTGGGCCACCCAGCCCTGTGCTGCCAGCATGCCCCTTCCACACTGCCTCCCTGCCCAGTGCCCTGCCCTTATGCCAGCACCCCCTCATCCAGAGACTTCCCCCACAGATCCCTATGCCCAGCACCCCCTGCCTAGAGACCCCTCCTGCTGACCTCCCACAACTACACAGCACCCTGCATACCCTACTCCCTGCCCAGCTCCCCCACCCACAGATCCCTACTGTCCCGCACCCCCTCACAGTCTCACCATCACAGCTGTACAGTGCCCCATATTCCTGAGGGAATTCTGCATCAAACTCTGTGCATAATATTTTAAAATTCTGATTTTTTTTTTATAATAAATAAACGTGGAAGCTCTACCACGGCAGTGGGGAGCACAGGCCACTGGCTGCATGGAGGTGGCAGAATACCCTGCAGCCTCCCCCGCCCCCCTGGGACAGGGATTTGGCAGTGAGACTGAACCTGATCCTGACACAGCACATCCTGTTTTCTGTACAACGGTGAGTGCCTGCAGTGGGCCAGGATGGGGAAATGGGAGAAGGATTGGGGGGGCAGTGGGGAAGAAAGGGAGTGTGATGGGGAGGGGGATGTGGGAGGGAGAGGAGGGGAAGAGGAAGTGGGGAAGGGAATGGGATGGGGAAGAGAAGGGGATGGGGAATGGTGGGAGAGAAAAGGAAGCTCAGCATGCAGTGTCCTCTGAATAGCAGCAGGGGCTCACCGGTTAAGCAGACCCATCTCAACCCCTCCTTCCCCCACTCCTGTAGAGCCCCACGCCCCCTGCACCTTGATCACCCTGATGAACCTCCCGCACCTGGACCCCTGCCCCACTGAGCTCCAAACAGCTGCACCTGGGCCTCCACCCCACTCTCCCAGCTCCCACTGCTGAGCCCCATCTCCACCACACCCAGACCCCCCACTGCTGAGCTCTGAACACCTTTACTTATACCCAGTAGAGTCCCATTGCCCCTAGACACAGAACCCCAAATGAGCCCCTGTGCATCCAGATCCCACACTGAGTTGCCCACACCCAGATTCCCCCCCATAGAACCTTCTCACCTGGATTCACCCACACTAAGCTCCTCTACGCTTGGATCCAGCTGGGCCGAGCCTGCCTGCCCACATCAGGTGCACCTGGTAACGAGGGGCAGGGCACTAGTGTGTTTCTGGGGCAGGCAAGGCCCTTTCACTGTGTCAGGACTGGGTGCAGCCTCACTGTCAAGTCCCTGTCCTGAGATGGGGGAGCTTCAGGGTGATCTCTCAACTCAGTGCAGCCAATGGCCTGTGCTCCCCACTGCCATGCTGGTGCCTCCACATTAATTTATTGACAAATAAATTTTGCAAAATTTTAAAATAATTGTGTGCAGAATTATTCATTTTTTTTGCCATAGAATTCCCTCAGGAGTAAATGTAAGATTTTTCCTCTACTCAGTGGAATGATCTACTTGCAGTGCAGTATTGAACCATTAGCTGTATAAGAGGTCCAGACACGGTGTGGTGCCAGATAAATAAGTGAGACAAAGCTGGAACTCAAACTGTGTGAAAGCTGTTTTCTTTAATAGACCCTGCTTAAGACATAATTGATTCTATATCATGACTACTGCTGAACCAAATTTCATGATTTTAGCTCAGTATGAACATGGGAATTAATGGCAGTCCATGACTGAGTCCATTATAAGTGTTTATACAAAAGAAGTCCAATAAGACATGATCTTGTAGTTTCTATACAAGGCCAAATAAGCCCTGGAACTTCACAGGAACTTTGTCTATGTAACAACTGCAAGATGTGGCCTATAGTTTGCTCACTCTGCATCTGAACAAGGAATTAACTCCTTTCTGTCTCTAAGGCTAAGGAAACAAACACAACATAATGAACTATAATATAAATCTTAACTAATATTTCATACTTCCTCTAAACCCATCACACTACACACCTAACCAGTGCACAAGTTTCGATTCTGAATATTTGTTAATTTTGTAGAAGGTTTTGCATGATAGTGTGAGGGAACTTTGTGCGCTGCATGTACCAGTAGTTATTTTCTTGGAGGCAAAAAAGTTTCTTGCAGAGATGCAGAATCTGGCATTATTGGCTGATAATGCTGTGCCATCTTCATGATAGATAAAAATACGTCCCTTAACTTGGCATTTCTTTGTTTTTAATGGCTTGTGTTGGGGGGAAGGGGTGGCATTTAAGCAACCTTAACCAGTTTTAAACCAAGTTTATATATGCTCAGGCACTCTCTGCTAGGATTTAAGGGCAGGGTTTATTATTCTGAATTCTTTCAGTATTTATTTAAAATAATCCAGTGGATATGCCCCATGTTGCCACATACAGGGAGTCTTGAATTCACCTCAAGCACATCGTTTAACCAAGCACATCTTATCACATTTAGTTCAGTTGTTAGTGCAGAGGTACTATGGATGATAGGTACAACATAAATGCCTCCAAAGACAGGTACAGACTTCCATCCTCCAGAGGGGTTTATAATTTGTGGTGGTAGAAGTACAGAGATGATACTTAAGGCAATTCCACCTCTCAGCAGTTCTAGAACTTTGTCTATAGTGAGCCTGATAAAAGTTTAGCTTCAAGATTTATTTTTTAAGTCTCCTCATAAACAAAGTGAGTTGGGCTCCAGCTAATAAAACTAAGCTAGGTAAATATCTGGCAATGTAGAAATAGCATCAGGAACTGAATAAAGAACATGTGGGTGAGTGGTAACCAATTTAGAGGCCTTTAAGATATGCAAACTGCTCAATCAGCTTTAGAAGTACAGTGAACAGCACAGCAATCTTCTACGTCCAGTACACGAGGTGTGTATACATTGTAACCCTTAGACAGTAAAAGGTAGTTACAGATGGTATCATTGGCATACAACAAACAAGAGATTGTGTAGCTGTTTAATTAAGGTAAGACTAAAGGCCAGGTTTGTTTACATTATGACTGCAATTGAACAGATTCCAGCTAAGCAGACAACTAGAATGTGGGCACCGTAATGCTACATAAAGCACTGCCAAGCTGAGCTCCTCGAGAGGAGAGGGGAAATGTTCAGAAGCATCGCACCAACAACCGCTAACTGGAGCATGGCAGCGGGGCCTGGGTACTGCACTAGTGAGGAAAAACTCCAGCTTTACATGTATTTTTCCTCCTATTCATAGAATGGAACTGAACATGCCTAGTTTCCCTATAGCTGGGTTCCTAATACACAGAGGTATCTAGCCAGTTTGTCTAAGAGAAATGGGACACAATCACTACTAGGGCATGATGGTGCAGGGCTTTCCAAAATCTGTTTATTTTACAGATCCTTGTCACCTGATGCAGGTTCTCTATCATGGCTCCAAATAAGGTTTTATTATCCTTACAATAGTTCTAGAAAGCAAGACAGTTCCACTGTCCCTGCAATGGGATTAGGTTACTACATTTTAAATGCAAAGGGCTTAAACATTTATTACACAAAACACATCTCATGTTATCTGCCAAGAACTCTGCTTCAGTCGTGACAGGCTGCTCATAGAACAGGCCAAACACAAAGTTGCTTCCGTGAGGGCACTACCCATCCCAAAGGCTGCTTCAAATGAATAGAAAGCCTGCTGTGGAATCCGATCTTGTTGCAAACCGAGGGCAATCTGTCTTTGATATTGACATCAATGGGAGCTGCTGTAGAAGGTGTTATGACTATACTTCAAGAGAATTTCCCAGCTTGAGGAGGGGGGCCAAGGAAGCCCCCTGCTTGCTTGGTGGCAGCCCGCGAAGGGGCCAGGCCAAGCATCTTCTGAATATTCTGTGAAAATGAAAAACAGAATGATATGATGCTGGTGTGGTGAAGAGGAAGCCAATACACAGGTAAAATCCTGGTTCTGTTTAGACCAATGGCAACCCTCTCATTAACTTCAGCCTCCAGGGTTTTACAACTCAGTTTAGCCAGTGTATATATGTGATCAGCGGCGGCTCCAGGTACCAGTGCTCCAAGTGCTTGCCTGGGGCGGCAAGCTGCGGGGTGGGGGGCAGCCTGCTGGTCTATGCGAGGGAAGCCTTCTCCGGCTTGCCTGCGGGAGGTCCGCCGGTCCCACGGATTCGGTGGCAATTCGGTGGTCGGTATGCCAAAGCCGTGGGACCGGCGGACCTCCCGCAGGCATGCCACTGAATGCACGAGACCGGGGACCTCCTGCAGGCGTGCCTCTGTATGTGATATATCTGTATTCATGCAAAAGGACCCAGAAGAAATGCAACCCAGAGAAATTAACTGATTTATATGCTTAATTAACTGCAATTAGAGGTGGGCCTAAGCTCCAGAGTTTGTTTCCTGATCAAGCTTCCCATAGGTGAAGTGGGGTCCAATCCAGGGCTGCAATTCAATTTCACCTTCACCTACATAAGTCATAAAGGCAATGGGCAGGTAATAGAGTTCTTGTTGCAGGCTGCAGCCTTTGCCTATTTTGTTTTCTTTAAATTAAGATGGTAACAACATTAGATATCTTTGCAATTCAACGACAATGCATACGCAGTAGCAGCTTCCTGTTCTCTGCTTACAGGCAGAAAATCTAGGAGCAGCACTTCGCTGTTTTCACACATTCCAAAAACCACTGTCAAGGGAGGCTGTAATTAAAGCCTGAGAATCTGCAACCGAGACAGGAAGGATCTCATATAAAACAATCAGAAGTGGCTCACGCACTCACCCACCAGAGGAATTGCTGAGCTCCTGCCAAAAGTCTGAGTACGGAGCTGATTTCTTTGCTAATGATGTAGATGGAAACAGTGTTTTCTCTCCTAAGACACATGGTACAGTAGACCTACCTATCAACAGGTTTCAGAGTGGTAGCCATGTTAGTCTGTCTCAGCAAAAACAATGAGTCGTCCTTGTGGCACCTTAGAGACTAACAAATTTTGTGGGCTAGAACCCACTTCATCAGATGCATAGAGTGGAAAATACAGGAGCACGTATAAATACATGAAAAGATGTGGTTTGTCTTACCACATGTGAGGTCAGTCTAAGGAGACAATTCAATTGACAGCAGGATACCAAGGGAGGAACAATAACTTTTAAAGGGGTAACGAGAGGGGCCCATTTCAGACAATTGACAAGAAGGTGTGTGAAGTGGAAATTAGTATTGGGGAAATTAGGTTTAGATTTTGTAATGACCCAACCACACTCAGTCTTTATTCAGGCCAGATCTGATGGTGTCCAGTTTGCAAATTAATTCCAGTTCTGCAGTTTCACATTGCAATCTGTTTTTGAAGTTTTTTTGTTGAAGAATTGCCACTTTCTACGCAAAGGAATAAATGAACACAAATCTGACATCAGGAATCATAACATTCAAAAACCAGTAGGAGAACACTTCAGTCTCCCTGGTCACTCAATAACAGACTTTGACACCATCAGCTCAGGATTAAACAAATTTGCAAATGAACTGAAGTTCAGTAGTTTCTCTTTGAAGTCTGGTCCTGAAGTTTTAAATCTGCTATTGTGTCCCCAGGGAGTTTGAAGTGTTCTCATACAGGTTTTCGTATATTGCCATTCCTAATATCTGTCTAGTGTCCATTTATCCTTTTACATAGGGATTGTCCACTTTGGCCGATGTACATAGCAGAGAGGCATTGCTGGCAAAATGGCGTATATTACATTGGTGGATGCTCAAGTGAATGAACCGATGATGTTGAGGCTGATCGGGTTAGGTCCTGTGATGGTATCAAGCATCAGAGGGGTAGCCGTGTTAGTCTGGATCTGTAAAAAGCGACAAAGAGGCCTACGGCACCTTATAGACTAACAGAAGTATTGGAGCACAAGCGTTCGTGGGTGAATACCCACTTCATCAGACGCATGTGGTGGAAATTTCCAGAGGCAGGTATAAATATGCAGGCAAAAATCAGTCTAGAGATAATGAGATTAGTTCAGTCAGGGAGGATGAGGCCCTCTTCTAGCTGCAAGACAAGAAGCCTCCTGCTGCAAGACAAGCCCAAGAAAGAAACCAACAGAACTCCACTGGCCACCACCTATTGTCCTCAGCGAAAACCTCTCCAATGCATCATCAGTGCATCTACAATCCATCCTGGACAACGATCCCTTGCTTTCACAGGCCATGGGAGGCAGACCAGTCCTCACCCACAGACAAACCACTAACCTTAAGCATATTCTAACCAGCAACCACACACCACACCATAGTAACTAACTCAGGAACCAATCCATGCAACAAATCTAGATGCCAACTCTGCCCACATATCTACATCAGCGACACCATCATAGGACCTAACCAGATCAGATTTGTGCCTGCATATTTATATGTGCCTCTGGAAATTTCCACTACATGCGTCTGATGAAGTGGGTATTCAAAGAAAGCTTATGCTCCAATACGTCTGTTAGTCTATCAGGTGCCATAGGACTCTTGTCACTTGTATAATAAAGGTTTACTACTCAACATAAAGAGGACAGGTGAAGGCTGTTAGTGCACTAACAGGAGGAGGGGCAGAGGATATAACTGACATTCCATGTCACACCCAATTCAGCAGCAGACTTCCCCAGCTGAAAGGCAGCAGCTCAAGGGCTGTAGAAAGCCTCTCCCAGCAGCAGCCCTCTCTCCAAACAGGAAGGCACGAAGAACCACCGGACAGGATTTACGTGCAGGGGGAGATGGGAACAGCACAGAGGAAGTTACTCACCACAAGTTGGATATTTCAGGAGATGCTGGCCCCAGGTCACAGACAAAAAGGTGTCAAGCTAGGGCTTCAGGAAACCCAGGGCTCAGGACTAACAGCCTAGGTGAAGCGTAGCTGTGCTACCACTCCCAACCCCATAAGCAATGCCTGTTTAAATCACTTCCCACCAGTTAGTCCTCTCCCTCCCTCAAAGCAGATTGAGACACTCACACCCTGAACTAAATCCAGGCTCTGCCTCAACTTAATGAGTTCTGGGGATTGTCTCCCACACCCATCCCCCTAAATGGACTCTGGGATCTTCCCCTGCTCTCCCACTATTTAATTCCAGTGCCCCACCTCGCTGCAGCTCTTCTCTTGGGCTATTGCCCTCATGGAATGTAGGGGGGTTCCTCCACCTCCCAGGTCCATGGAGGCCAGTTTAAACTACAGCTTAGAGGTAAAGACTTGAGTATGAAAAGAGCAGCTACCTCTTTTAATGCAGTGCTGGGAACACAAAGTACATCAGTTCTACAGGGAATAAAAAAAAGGGTTAAAGTAGAGAGGCTGCGGCAAATGAAGCTACACAGCTGAAGTACCCTTTCCAAGGCAACAGTGCTACTCCCCCCACCAGGCCATTAGCAGGGACTCTTGGTCACAAGTAAAGACCCTTCCTGGAATTTTCTGTTGAAGGCTTGTTGAACTGAACAAGCTGAACACCTGCATTGAAAACCCAGGTGTTTATGCCTAGCCATTCACTTCCTGCTACTTCTAGTCTGTTTCATCGCAGAAGGTGACAGCAGGAAATCGTCAAAACTGGAATGCACCATGGGGTTTTTTTTATTTTAAAAACATACAAAAAAGCCACTTGGGATTTTTCAGCCACTGAATTCTCCAAGTATCCAACTGGTGCAGAGCAGACATGTAGCAGCCAGCACAATCTGAGTTTCACTCTCACTGCTTGTGGCCTTTCAGGGTGCAAAAGAACGTCTACTGGTGTCAAAACAGAAAGGTGTAGAGCCACATTGCAACAGAGATTGATGGCAGGGAGAGTTTCCCCAGGGTACTGCAAACCACTGACAATCTGGTGTGAGATTCACAGGTGGGCAGTCACTGTAGAAACAACACAAAAGCTTCCCAATGGGTGACACAAAAACTAGACAAACCCCTCAGCACACAACACCACCTGCTGTTCTAGTTCCAGGTCAGGGAAAGAGCACTGGACAAGATCTGCTGTGCTGACAGCATTTTATTAGGGGTCGGTGGACTTGATGGCTTTTGCTAATTTGTATTCCTTGTTCCTTTACACAAGATTGGACACAGATCTGATGTAAGGAAGGATCCTGCTGTGGAAGGAGGGAGAGAATCTGTTTGAGCCATTAATATGTACTTATTTTGAGGTAAAGGAGCTTTCATTCTATTATTGAGCCACTTCATCAAGCCCATCCTGACCCCTCTGCTAGAAGTTGGCACAAGAGTCATTTCCTCTGCTGACCTGGTGTAAGGGTTTCTAAGTCCCTTGGCACCTCCAGAGGAAAAAGCAACAGAGATCTGCAGATCAAGGAGAAATAAGCAGCAAGCATTCAGGAAATGAACCAAAGTGAGAGGAAAGATAAAAATAGAGAACCAGCTAAGTGCATCAGCATTAATCCAGCATCCAGGGTCTATTAGCCTCTCCCTACTCCCTGGGGGAAATTCAACAAGCAGAACACACTTTCAGCAGCACTCAAGTTCTACTGGTCCTCGCCAACATAGACCGACACTCCATCCAACCTAGTCATGTGCTAATAGCAGATCCACTGTCAGTTAAACAGCTGCTTCACCATTATCCCTGCTTCAGTGCACTGCAGCTGATAAAATGATAGCATCACAGTGGCAAGCTATTCCCAACCACAAAGAAACTTCCCGTTTTCAGGGCCAGCAGTTCCCCCTTGTAGCAGAAGGGCCTATATATGGGTCACAGTCCTCCATGGTGGTAAATTCTTAACACTGTTCTCTAAGGTGACTTTGTATTTTGTCATACTAGACCCCATTCTATAAATTACTCCACCCACTGGTGATTGGGAATAGACAAAACTCTGAAGGGAAAGCTATTCAGCCTTCAGAGAGAGACATGTATTAAGCAGGCAAGGGGAGGGAAGAGAATAAGGCACTTGAGAAAAAAATGCAGGTTTAACCCCAGACTCCCTTGCTGCCTCAGCAGATTTTTTGGACACAAATTGAGCCTTTTGGAGCACAAAAGCAGCTTACGTTAAGGCTACATTTCATCTGGGAATGGGCATCCAAGCCTGGGTCCACAGACTTGTGCTGGCAGGGCTCAGACTAATGCTCTAAAAATACATCAACGATGTAGACAGTGCTTTGATGTTGTAGCTCAGGGTCTCAAGCCCATCCCCGCTGGCTTCAGAGCCTGAGCCACAACATGTACACAGAACCATTTTTAGAATGCTAGTTGTAGCGGGGTGGTCCCCTGCTCCTGCCCTGAGGGGCTTAAAACAGCCCAGGAGAGGGCTGTGGCTGGGGCAAGAAGCCTGGGTTGACCAGGGAAAGTAGGGTCAGCTGTGGCCATGCCCCAATCAGGCCCAGCTGGCCCCTAAAAGAGGCTGTGAGCCAGAAGCCCAGGGAGTTTCTTTCTGTTTGTAGAGGGAGAAGGGCCTAGCTGTAGGGAGCTAGAGACAGGGTACCTGAATGGAGCAGGTTGGGGAAAGGTAGAGGAGCTGGGGAGCGCCAGCCTGTGGCCTAGCACAAGGCCAACAGGTACTGGGGGTTGCGGAGGGCAGCCCAGGGGTAGGCAAAGGCAGCAGGTCCAAACCCAAGCTTGCCAGTGATGAGTAGGCTGATACTGCAGTCTGCCCCAGAGCGTGGGGGCTAGATGATGACTGGCAGTAGCCTGATACTGAGGTGAGGTGGAGATAGTGAGTGGGGGTTTCCTTGGGAGGGGAGACCCTGAGAGAAAGGGGTTACTGCCAGGGGGCAGCACCCCAGCTAACAGAGCACCGGAGTCCAGGGAGGGACATGGGGGCCAAGCAATAGCCGATCACCGGCCTGCAGAGGGTGCTCCAGGCTGGAAATCGAGCTAATTCCCAGAACTCACCAGCAGGAGGCGCCACAGGGGTGAGTCCACTCATCTACATAGCACAAGCCCCACTACCATGAATTTGAGAATTTGGGCTAGATGGCTCACTTCCACATGCAGTGTAGACATGCCCTCAGGGTACACTAAAGGGGAGTGTTTTTCTTTCTGATATGACTGTATTGACAGGTTTTTAGTAAAGGCTTTTTCTTAGCAATCCAGGCATCTTCTGAAGCCTGCAGTGAAGTCAGTGAATCATGCAACTTGTTCTTTGCCAACAATGATCCTGTCAACCCACAAAGTTACCTGGAAACACATAGCAGGGTGGAAACTATTTTCACTGGCTCAGTCTGAGTGTCCTGGAGCAATCCTGCTGATTTTAGCCAGGTCTCCCTCATGGGAGGAGACAAGACCTCGTACAAAGTTAGACTTTTCTGCACTATATTTCCTTTGACAGCTAAGCCTATGGGAACCAGAGATCAACAAGAAAGCTTCAAACAAATGTAGGTCAAAGACAGACGACATGTGCTAAATTTGGTTATTGGGCACTTGCTACTCCTTACTGGGTGGCAGATCAATACCTGCCCCATTCCCCACCCATGGGAAGCAGCTCAGCACTCACCTGCCGGATAGACATGGTGCAGAGAATATAGAGGAAGATGAAGGAGCAGTCAGTGTAATCCTCCCCCAGCAGGTTGCGATGGGACAGGCCCTGGATGTAGGAGAGGGGGATAAAAGGAAGTTTTGCCACCACCCGGCCGTCAAATCTGGAAGAGAAAAGATCACTTAATGTGAGACGTCAACCAAGTACTCAGCTTAGCGAAGGGCTTCAGTCTGGGACAGTAATTGGGTCCTTGGATTGCAGAAAAACAGATTTAAGTGTTTTAAATGAAACAGGCCTCCAAGAGGACAAAATCAGATGCAAGATCAAGTCAAAAGCCTAGAAAAAAGTGATGTTGCCCCATCTTCACATGCACAATTCTAGAGAGACTAATATAGACACCTGCCATCCTCAAGCCCCCGCATATCACAGTGGCCTGCCATCCACTGGATGGACTGTGCAGGCTTCCCTCAGCAGATGCTGTGGAATAACAAGGGGTCCCTCCTGGAGGTCAACCTATTAATGATTACTGGTTGGATAAACTGCTGACCAAGGTTTGTGGGACAAAGACTAGGAACTTTCTAATCAACATCCTCAAGTGCTGACACCCGCTACACCTCTACCCCAATATAACGCTGTCCTTGGGAGCCAAAATAATCTTATTGCGTTATAGGTGAAACCGTGTTATATCGAACTTGCTTTGATCCACTGGAGTGCACAGCCCCGCCCCCCGGAGCACTGCTTTACCACGTTATATCCAAATTTGTGTTCTATCGGGTTAGAGGTGTATTTAAAATCCAAGTCACACACAGGTTTCTCCCAGAGTACTGTAACACTTGAGTCAAGAGACTGAATAACAAGCCTGTAATACAGTTACTTTATGCAGACTGATGGATTTTTGTACTAGAGGTGTGCACTCAGCTTTCAGAAGACAAACTAAAGCCCAACTCTCTTTTCTTTCTCTCTCCAGATTTGCTACATTTATCAGTTACTAAAAGGGATGTGGGCAACTGCCATAGAGAGAATTCCTTTTCATACAATACCCCTTCTCTACATTCGCTCTTTAGAAGCAGGGGACATTGTATATTCCCCCAAGGTAGCTGTGCAGCTCCAGGAGCTGGGAAGCATTCAGTACTACATTCCAGAGATGGAGACATGGTGTGAATTTGGACAGACTGAAGAGATTCAGCCTCTGAAATCAGACAGCCAACATTACCCTTTGAAGCAGTGTGCGTATCATGCTGCATCAGTATATGTTCAGCGTTTGATGTTATTTTCTCCTTGAGTGCTGATTTTCTAACAGGTGTTTCTGGTTTCAACAGCTCCTAAATGAGCATTCTTTCCTGTGGAGAGGCATTCACACAGAGCTATAGTTCTAACATGTGCGGACTTTGCTTACATCTCACAGGCAGTTTGGCAGTAGGGCTAGGAACGGATGTTTGTCTCCCTGTAACATCCCCAGTGTTTTAGGATTCTGTGTTACTCCTGCGGTGGGAACATAGAGTAGATCAGAGATGGTACCCTGAGATATCTACTCTCTCTTCTGGCAGGTAACCTAGGTTCTAAGGCACACTCTTGTAGGGAATTCTGTAAGGTTTGATGCTTTAGCAGAGTTGCATGGATCAGGACTTATGGAGTAAGATGTTAATGTCCAGGGAGAACCAAGGTAACTTCTCTCACTAGATACCCCATCTACCCAGTCCAGTATTCACCTGCAGATCACCCTGCCCCTAGCATACATATGTTTTGCCTGGATCCCACCAACCTACAAAGAGATTGCCCTGAATGGATAATCAGGATCCTCACGCTAGATCCTCAACTTGGCATTCCGCTTTTAGTGTTCAAGCCAGCCTTCCTGCACTGTCCCTCCCATCCCTGTACCGTGTAGTACAGCTCCCATTTTCAACAGCAAGAAAGGGGCTAGTTACCGTTCTCTCTCTCTCTCTGTTGCATGTAGAAAGCCTCTCTGTAGGAATCATATGCCTAACTGTATGGCCATGGCTTTTAGACAGTAGCTGACAGAAAGGGTACATAGCCAACCTACATTCTATTGTCCAAAGGTATACACAGCATGCTCACTCCAGACAACCTATAGTCCCTCTCCCCCAAAACTTTAGGCCTTGGGCTCTCCAGCAGTGGGGGAGAGAAGTGAGTGAATGAAGCAATACACTGACTCTTGTTCTAAGCACAAGCAATCGCCTTTTCTCCTTCCCAACGCTAAATCCAGAGCACCTCTGTAGGTGGCTAGGTAGCCATGACCTCCCAGGAAGTGGCCTGAGGAGCCCAGTTGAACAGTGATTGAACACTATCCTCCTAAAACCAACATCTCTTCTTGATACCATGTCAAGAGAACAGCAATTGGTGAAGGTGTCAAGCAGCTCTCTCCTCCCTCCCCAAACAGCCCTACAGATTTCAGATGAGAGCATGGCACTGACAAGTCACTGAAGCTGCCCTTCACACGCAGGTACACTAGCCAGCTCATAAGACTGGAAGCATAGTCTTAGCCACTTAGATTGCCATTATGCCAAAACTGTCAAACCTTTGTCTATGGCACTTCAAGAAAAATCTAGTCTCTTGGACTTCCTAAAAGGGTTAGTCCTGTTTAAATAGTAGCTAAGCTCTCTGGACATCTGGGATGCAACATCTAGGATGTGCAGCTTCACATTCCTGTGATAGCTTTAGAAAACACAGACAGCAACATGGCATGATTTAGACTTTTTTTTTTTTTTTTAAAAGATAGTTTTCAAAGTCAAGACTGAGTGAGGCCCAAGTTCTAGTGGACCCATGTGAGTACAGTACAGGGGAAGCAGGCGATAGCAGACTGTACTCCAGAGACTGAGAAGACAGCCACCTAGAAAGAAACTTTCAACACCACATCAAGAGACAGTAGGCTCAAAGTTTAATCACAAGCATCAGTAGGTTCTAGGATGGGATGACACACAGTTGTGAGAACCTTCAAAAGTAGTTTTAGCAGATGGACAAACATGGAACCCTTGCATAGAGATGTGGGGACGGGGGGGGGGGAGAGAGAGAAGGAGAGAGAGAGAATTGGGACCACGATCCAATGCCCTCCATAAAGCAAAGCACACAGAATACAACTGCTTCTGCCAGGTGGATGCAGAACGCCAGCCTTGTAGTGCAGCTTCCAATTATGTATAGCGGGAGCAGGGGGTGGTTCTAGATGGTTGACTGCTTCTCTAATTGTGCTTGTTTGCCTGCACCTCCCATGGACTTTTCTTTCCCTACAGATAAGGGTCAGAACAACCCTCACCCAGAATGAGCTGCTTGTAAGCATAACCTGGGCCTTTCAAAAGAAGCAGATCCCTACTGAGTGCTCCAGTGAGGGGAATGATACAAAGTGTATATTTCTGCCTCTCTCTTTGCCCGACATACTGAACTCCCTGTGGATGAACAAGGGCTCCAGCCTCTAGCGTTCTTCAGCAATCAGGGAAAGAGGCACATACTTTGTCCTGCAAGTGCACTGCTGGAGAATCTGGGGCCAAAGTAGACACAATGGAAGGAAGGGTGCTTTTGTTAAAGCTCTACAGCAGGGCAGCATAGACCTGTCTGCCAGCTGAGGTGAAGACAAAATGAAATGGTAGACTCTTCAGTGGGGAGACCCCCACCTTTTCATGCTAGTGAGTGACAGATCTGGTTCTGCACCTAAAGCTGCATTATAACTGACCTTAGTACAACAAAGAATTGTCATTGGCAAAACATTTGTAAGTGCTGGCATTTATGCCCAGACCCTAATACAAAGGGCTAGACTTTGCTTCACTTCACCAGCAGGAAGTGTCCCTCCTGGCCCCAGACTAAAAGATCCCTTCACATAAATTATTTGTATCACAGATCACCCACAATATACTAGGTACTGTCTAAATATAATGAGATTTCCTAATATGAAGAGTGCACATCTGAGACAAGCTGCATTCACCCTTCCCAAAGTACATCAAGTATCCCCCTCACTGGCTCTTAATGAAGCCTTTAAGTATCATGTAAGCATCATGGCAGAGGTGGGACTTGAGGAGGGATGGAAAGTGGCTTTATGGTCCAGTTCAGAGTGGATGTTCCATAGAAAGGGCTCCACAGAAGAAACCACAAAGATGGTTGTGGGATAGGTGGACAAATAAGGAGCTGAGGACAGCATTACTGGTGATGGGGAAGGTGACAACACAAATAGATAACCAGGGTGCGGTAGATTTGTTAGAATGACCAGCGAAGTCTGGAGACATCCACAAATCCGGAGGCCAACCACGGAACTACTGTCACAATTGTTGTGGACAAAAATCCCCCAGTTTTGTTTGTTTGTTTTTGGGGGTAGGGAGGAAGAAGAGTTTTGTAGCTCCCCTGAGAAAATTCAAGCATCACTCTACTATTGCACTCTTAAAAACAAAATATTCTGACAGTATTTTTTAGATATATAACCATATGAAAAATAGAGATTATATAAATACCCTAGTCAAGTCCAAAATCTTTTTCTCTATAAGAATCTCAGCTTCTGGAAACCACCCCTCCCCCCCCGCCCCACCCCCCCCAAAAAAAAAAAAAGAACAGCCAGTACTGCTTTAGAAAGCAAGGAAGCAGCTGATGCAGATAGCCGACGCAGATGTGACAGAAAGGTCTGAAGACTGTGGAAGGCTGCCTGATCTCTGTAAAGCTATTCTGAATTAGCCACACTTTCATCCTGGTCATATATTCCAGAACAGCAAGCATGCTCAGTTGTGGCTAAAGTGCAGACTAGAGAATCCCGCATGCAATGCTCCATGCTGAGCTGAGCAGAAGCAATGAGTGCTGTGACCTGCAGATTCGCAGGCTGCACTTCCTTATTGAAGATGAGGAGAGCTGCAGTTTGATCCATTTTATACAAATTAGGTGCAGTTCTCAGTGGGACCCTATGAACATCAGTAGAACGAGTCCAAGTAGCAAAGGAGAGAGGGGATGGGATACGTTCACTTTGAAGGCTGGGGGGGGAGGGAGGAGAGAGTTGATACTTACATGGAGTTAAACATGCCCATGAGAGCGGTAAAGCAAAAGCCAATTGCAAACATGGACTTCATTCGAACCTGCAACCAGAGAGGTCAGAGTCATTCACTATTGACAGCTAATGCAGAGAGAAACAAACAGATTAAAAATAAAGGTAAGTCCCACAGTTAGGGCTTGGGGGCTTTAATCCTGAATAATGGGTTTTGTGCAGCATCATCAGGATCAGAAGAGAAGGCAATTTTTCAACTCACTCTCTCAGCTTGTAGGGGAGGAGACCAGGCAGAAAACTCTTAGAAGGGCTGAATAGCTACGAGTACTGGAACAGCCATGAAAGGGATCATAAGGGCAAAGAGCCTATGGAGGAAAGGGAGTGCTCAGGGCTGTCCTGTTAACCAAGAGGTTGACCATGCATAAAGAAACAGGAGTCCACAAGAACTGTGAGGAGGAAAGGGAAATAACAAAAGCAGAGAGCTCACTAGGAGGATGGGGTGGGTAAGTGGCAAGTCAGGAAAACTGCTTTTATTTTGGAAGCACTAGAGAGATTGTGGGGGCGGAGGGGAATGAGAATTAATGAAGCTGTGTGTGGAGTGAAGGGGGGACTAGTGTAAAACTCTGAGCCACACTGTAGCTTGCAGATGTCAGAAGTGCAGCCCATGGAGATAAGTGAATCTGAGCACCTACTGTCTGTGCTTTAGAGTACAGAAATTAAGGGTGGTCCTTCATCTCTTGGAGAGTTCAAGATCCAGCCCTTCACTAGTTTGGGCATTGCCCCTAATTTACAACATTCTTACCATCGACAGGTCCCTGTTGTTGTTCTTCAGCTTCTCCTCTTGCCTCTCTGTAAAGCAGGAAAGAGAAGAGAGGTTATACCAACCCAGACACCAGAATGATTTCACTTTCAAGAAGTCTAAACCTTCCTTGCTATCCAAGCCAGGAATAGTTCCAAGACAGACTCCAGCTCCGTATGCCAGACATTACAGTGTGAAAACTGCACACAGCCAACTGTCCTTGAGTCAGAACAACATGCAGCAGAACAAGTATATGAGGTTGTCAACATTCAAAGGTAATGCACAACAACTCAGACAATGGGCATGACGACATACGGACATGTCAACTAGAAAATCAAATAGTGCTTATAAAAATCAGGTAGTGCCAGCATATTTTATCCTGGAAGTAGTGTTGTTCTAAGAATGTTATTTGCACATCAAATCTTATTACTGTAAGGCAGTGATTTTCAAACCCAGTATTGGGTCACGGAATGTAAGGCATTGGGTCACGGCAGCTCTGGTCAGCACCACCAACCGGGCCATTGGAAATCCCACCGGCAGTGCTGCCCGGATAAGGCAGGCTAGTCCCTACCTGTTCTGACACCATGCTGTGGGCTTGAAGCACAAAACAGCAGGTTCAGCTCCTAGGCAGGGGAGGCCACAGGGCTCCGCGCACTGACCCCTCCCCCCGAACACTGGCTCCGCACTCTCATTGGCTGGGAAGCAGACAATGGGAGCTGGGGAAAGGTGGTGCCTGTGGGTGAGAGCCGCGCAGAGATGCTTGTGCCTCCGCATAGGAGCCAGACCTGCTGCTGGCCACTTCTGGGGCACAGTGCGGTCTGTGGTGCCAGGACAGGCCGGAAGCCTGCCTTAACACTCCCGGTGCACCACTGTCCAGGAGCCGCCTGAGGTAAGCCCCCGCCCCAGCCCTGAGCCCCCTCCAACCCGGAGTCCCTTCCTGCACACCAACCCCCTTTTCCCCAGCCCCACCCCAGAGCCTGCTCCCCCAGCCCAGAGCCCTGACTCCCTCCAGCACCCTGCCCTGAGCCCCACCCACAAACCTGGAGCCCCTTCCTGCACCCCTAGTCCCTCATCCCAAGCCCCACCCGCGCCTGCACTCCCAGCCCAGAGCCCTGACCCCCTTCTGCACCCCAACCTCCTGTCCCAGCCCTGAGATTCCCCCCAAACCCAGAGCCCCCTCCTGCACCCCAAACCCCTCATCCCTGGCCCCACCTCAGAGCCTACACCCCAGCCCAGAACGCTGACCCCCCTCCCACAGCCCAACCCCTGCCCCAGCCCTGAGCCACCTCAAACCTGGAGTCCCCTCCTGCACCCCAAACCCTTCATCCCCAGCCCCACCCTGCAGCCCTCACCTCTGCACCCCAACCCTCTTCCCCAGCCCTGAGCCCCTCCCATACCCCAAACCTCTCATCCCCAGCTCCATTGGGTTGCAGGCATCAACATTTTCAACTGGGTCACCAGAAAAAAAGTTTGAAAACCACTGCTGTACGGAAATGCACTATATATGTTAACTCATACTTCATTGCAGAGGTGTCTGTAGGGATTCCAAGGTCAGATCACCAAAGCTGCATTTAAAAGTAGGATAAAAATCCTACTGTTTCACACTTCAAAAGCCTAAGGAACCAGTCATACAAAGACTGAATTTTCTATGCAATATTTAAGTAAAATATGTACTACTAGCTTTCTGCACAGAATACTTTAGGATACCCCTTTTGGAAACATTGTGCTGCACTGCCCCTGCCATTTCAGTCACCACAAACCCTAAGTTTCACATGATCCTGATAACATCTCACGCAAAGGCCACAATTTTTTTTTTAAAGTTATTTTTATTTCCCTTATTCAGGAGGGCTGTTTTGTGCTATGTCAAGATCAGCCAATGGAACTGTCATGTTCCATCTGCTATTTCCACTGCCCCATCTCGCTAGTCCTGATCCTCTCAGCAGATAAAGATCCAGAAGCAGCCTGAAAATGCCACAGATATGGCATTGAGTAGGAATGTGGAAAACCAAGAGATACTGGAGTGGGAATGTGAGTGAGGCCTGGGGGAAGTAGTCTGTGGCAGTGCAAGGTGTCTGGGAGTCCAACATCTCTATATTGGGGTATCAACACAACAGGTGGGCCCTAAAGTACTGTTGCTGTGAGACAGTAGCACCAGGAGAGTCCTTCAAACACCAAAGTTAAAAGCAGCTGAATATAGAGGGTTACAATGGGAAGCGTTAGGTGAAGCAAAAGTAACTCTTCTACCCCTGCCCCGTTTCCAGTTTCTCATAACTAGGCTTAACAATATTCAAATTTTTAAAAATAATTTTGACAACAATATTGATGTTTATTTTTAAGCTCTTTAGATTTAACCATTTAAATGTTCAGTTGTGGTAAATTATTGGGGGGTGTCAGACAATTATGACTGGACACATATTCAAAAAGTTAATTCTTTATAACCATTAAAACAGTCAACATCACATGTGAAAATATATAAAATAAATATCCTTGAATCCACAAATGATCTCTCTTTTTACTATTCATTCACAAGTCCATTTGTAAGAAGCCGAATTCAAAAGTCTAAAATCGGTGGATTTTGACTCTAATAAAGGTCTCACGCAGCATTTTTCTTACTTTGCCTATCTAAACTTCAATCATAGATGGAAATATTTTTTCATGTTTGTGTGTACAATGAAACTGACATTTACAAACATTTACCAATACATATCTAATCCTTCCAAGCCCACTTATAACTTTATCAAACAAACCATTCAGGCTAGAATTTCCCAGGCTTGCTTTATGACTCTGGTTTTGGAAATTTTCAGCTGTATTTGAGAACAATTATTTTCCTTATATTAAAACCGTGGACTATTTCTTTGAACAGCTCTAGCACTTTTGCTGTTTGGAGCAGGAATTTACAATTTCATCGGGGGGGTCAAGAGCTCAGAAAGGTATTTCTTGCTGTTCTCATGAACATCAACCCAGTTTTGGCTGAATTAGAAGTCCCGGGGAGGGGGGAAAACTGCAATTTGCACATGCTCAACAGAACTTGTTCACCACTTGCTCCTTAATTTTCAGAATGTTTCAAGGGCAACATGTATGGTCCGAAGCCTCAATGAGCTGCCTGCACTGCACAAGCCTGCCTGCCATCCCCCTCATCAATATACCCTATAACTTTGGATGAAGTTGCACTGGGCTGGGAACCAGGAAACCTTGAGATGAAATCTCACCTCTTCCACTGATAGGTTTTAATACTTCTGTTTTCAGAAATGGCCAGTGATTATGTGTTTCTCACTTTCTAGATGCCCAGACTGAGACCCTCAGGGTTTGATTTTTTCATGAGTGCTAGGCACTCGAGTCCAAATGAAGACAATGGGAGTAAGATGCCGTTATGACACCCATACACCCGTCACTCCATCCTACAGTCATGCTATGAGGAAAAATATGAAAAATCTAACCTCTGAAAAGATAGGTTTCATCCAATCTGGAACCACAAACACTAACATGTATTCTGATTGTTCCACAGTTATTGCAAGGCGATAATGCATTGCAACAATGAGCTCCCAGGGACAGCATCTGGGAACAGTTAAGGCTAAAAGACTACTTGGTCTGGGTCCACGTGAGCAGTCTCGCTCATGTGGCAGCATGCATTGGAATCCCAGCGCCACTGGGTTTGCCTAAAGTCAATTTAGGAGGGAAGAAGCTAGGTCCCTTGAAATAGGCTCCAACAGTGAAAAGGAAGAAGAGAGAGTCACATTCTAGCCATCTCATCAAGAACCAAGTCTCCTCTCATTCCTAAATAAAGTGTTAAAGTTTTAAAGGGGGGGGTGGGAGGAAAGGGAAAGTCACCCCCAGCAGCTTCTTCTCACAGCCCCCCACTCACTTTTGGAGCATCACACCTCCCCCATTCCCAAATCTTACCTATTTTCTTTTTTTGCTGTCGTCCTGCTGATTCAGTTATTGTTTCCTTCTTCTTTTCCACTGCAAAGGGCAAAGCCAATTTAGAATCACTTTCACACAAACAATGAAGAGTTATGCCACTAATCCCTTCTCTTTTCCTCTCCCTTACACCCAAAACCCTCATGTAGACAGGAGGAGGAGGAAGAAGGAAACAAGATACAGATATATATCTATGATATATGTTCACTGTCTTATAACCTGCCGGATCTGGACTGGTACAAATGTTCCGAAGACCAGGAATATTTTCCAGGCCCTGATCCCGGTTGCGGAAAAGAATTTCAATTCCTGTCAAAAATCAGACTTTTAAAGCCTGACAAAGGAGCCCATTGCACGGTGAACCAAGGAGCTTGAGTATCATTTTGGTTTAAACAGCCCTTGCTGATTTGTCATTATGAATTCTAGACAGTACTTTCAATTCAACAAGTGTGATGAAACAAGCTTTATGGGAAACTCTGATCCTAGCTATCCGCAGTGTGAAGCAAAAGCAACAGAAAGGCCTGTGTTCTGTTATATCCCTTCTTCACAGGCAGGCATTCTCAGTGGAAGTCCTGAGCCAACAGTCTGGCACAACCAGCTCCATTGTAGCTGGTCATCCAGTTAAGGCTGAAATATTTCCAACATTTTAAAGTTAAAAATTAAGTAGCAAGTCTAAACTTAGTTATCAAGACTACCAGAAAACGAAGTGACGACCAACCCAGACAGTAGACACTCCACAGATTGCTCCAAGCAAAGACAGATAGTCACAAGCCAGAGTGCTGATCGGTTGATACTGTGATCCAGCAATTATACTTTTCACTCTGCAAATGGAATCACTTCCATTAGCAGAGAAATTTGATTGACATTCCCAGAAAGTGAAAGCCAAGTTTTAGTTTCAAGTTTATATAGCCAATATCACAATATGAAAATGGGATGATAAATGTTAAAGTACAGTTATGATAAGTGATATTGATTGCCTTTTTCCAACAGCACTTCTGTATATCTACTTTACCAACAAACCCATTTTCACTCCTGTTGTCCCATAGCATCAGTGCTGAAGACTTCTGTCTCACATATTAGTATATCAGCTCAGTTTTAATGGCAGAACTTTTAATCCTGGTGATGACCAAAGACTATAGCTAAATTTCCAGATGACAGGAGAATTTGTGGTGCTAACCGATAAAATTCTAATGATTTATAAGCCAACCTTGCACAATTGTCAAAAAGCCAACAACTCAGGCACAAACCTACTCATCTACTTTTACCACATGCTGCTGATGAAAAGGTTATTGGTGAAGTTTACTTATCCATAAACTAAATCACACACCTCAAGCAGGTCAGTAGGATTATTCAAGGGTGACACAAACTGAGCAACTTTGCTCAGAAAGGTCACTAGGGGTAAATAAAGTGGCACAACATCATTTTTATTCTCACTATAACCATGCTTCAGTCTTGCAACTTCTTCCATTGCCAGATAATCAGACATCTATCCTGAAACGTTCAGGCTCACTGAGTTTTGAGACATGGCTGTGCCATTTACCATGAGTATGTTTTGCTGAGAAATTAAATTATAAACACTCCCCCAATCTAACAGCCCTAGTTTATTCACTTTGAAGACTCATTTGTTTTCTGTAGCTGTGACAGAATGGTAAGGTTCTGACAGAGGAGCCTAGTGATCTTATCCATGTTTTTTTTTTTTTTTTTGCTGTTTTATTGGTTGTTGCTGTGGGTACAATGACAAATGGTTGAAAGGTGTGGCAAGAGTGGTCTATTTTACAATTGTATATTTAAGAATTGTCAAAGAACAGATAAGTGCTCCTTTTAAAATAGATATGTGGATAAATTATGATGAATAAATGCTAATCAAATCTGAAATTGTTATTCTCAGCTCTGCCACTCAAGCTTGAACACACAAGCATTAATATTAGCAATTATTACTGGTGTATGCATCTCACATCTGGTTATTGGGGAAACACAAACGAGAGATAGGAGAATTACAGCAGGGGTGGCCAACCTGAGCCTGAGAAGGAGCCAGAATTTACCAACGTACATTGCCAAAGAGCCACAGTAATATGCCAGCAGCCCCACCCACCCATCAGCTCCACACACCCCTCTCCTTGCACTCCCAGCACCTCCCGCCCACCGGCAGCCCTGTCAATCTGCGCCTCCCCTTCCCTTGCTGCACCTCCTGATCAACTGTTTCATGTTGTGCAGGAGGCTCTGGGGTGGAGGAGGGAGAAGCAAAGAGTCTCAGGGGAAGGGGGTGGGAAGGGGTGGATTGGGGGCAGAGCCTATGGCAGAGCCAGGGGTTGAGCAGTGAGCACCCCCCCCCCCAGCATATTGGAAAGTTGGCACCTGTAGCTCCAGCCCCGGCATTGATGCCTATACAAGGAGCCACATATTAACTTCTGAGGAGCCGCATGTGGCTCCGGAGCCACAGCTTGGCCATCCCTGCTCGACAGCAATCATTAGATAGCAGAGATTAATCTATACCAGCTGCTTATAAGTGCCACAGCACCCAAACAAGTAGCACATTATCTCTTAACCTGGGGTGGGCAAACTACAGCCTGCAGGCCACGTCTGGCCCATGAGACCTTTTAATCCGGCCCTCAGCTCCTGCTGGGGAGCAGGGTTGGGGGTTTGCTCTGCTCTGACGTTCCAGCCAGGGAACTGGGTCAGGGGCTTGCCCCGCTCTGCGTGGCTTCTGGGAAGCAGCCAGCATGACCCCACTTCAGCTCCTATGTAGTATGAGGAGGCACAGCCAGGCGGCTCTGCACTCTGACTCATCCGCAGGCATCACCCCCCGCAGCTCCCATGGGACTAGCCGTACCTCTGCATAGGAGCTGGAGGGGTGACATACTTCCTGGAGCTGCTTGAGGTAAGCATCGCCCAGAGCTTGCACCCAGGAGCCTCGCCCCACACTCCCTGCCCCAGCCCTGATTCTCCTTCCACCTCCCAAACCCCTTGGTCCCAGCCCGGAGCACCCTCCTGCACCCCAAGCCCCACCGCCACTCCAGAGTTCGCACCCCCAGCCAGAACCCCCTCACACCCAGTTCCCTAACCCCAGCCCTGATCCCCCTCCCGGCCTCCAAACTCCTCAGTCCCAGCCTGGAGCATCCGCCTACACCCCGAACTCCTCATCCCCAGCCCCACCCCAGAGCCTGCATCCACAGCCAGAGCCCTCACCCCCTCCCAACCCAACCCCACCCTCTCCCACACCATGAACTCATTTCTGGCCCCACTCCAGAGCCTGCACCCCTAGCCGGAGCCCTCACCCCCTCCCACACCCTTACTCCCAATTTCGTGAGCATTCATGGCCCGCCATACAATTTCCATACCCCGATATGGTCCTTGGGCCAAAAAGTTTGCCCACTCCTGCTCTAGACCCTCTGCTGGGGTTTCAGTTGCTCTCATAACTTTTACTAGTAAGTTTTAGACTTAACTACACTGCACTGTTTTACATGCCTGGGAAAAGTATGGATTGGATGAATGGACTATAAGGTGGACAGGAAGCTGGCTAGATTGTCGGGCTCAACAGGTAGTGATCAATGGTTCAATGTCTTACTGGCAGCCGGTATCAAACCACAGGCGTCGGTCCTGGGGCCGGTTTTGTTCAACATCTTCATTAATGATCTGGATGATGGGACGGATTGCACCCTCAGCAAGATTGCAGACGACACTAAGCTGAGGGGAGAGGTAGATATGCTGGAGGGTAGGACAGGGTCCAGAGTGACTTAGACAAATTGGAGGATTGGGCCAAAAGAAATCTGATGAGGTTCAACAAAGACAAGTACAGAGTCCTGCACTTAAGGTGGAAGAATCCCATGCACTGGCTAAGCAGCAGTTCTGCAAAAAAGGACCTGGGGATTACAGTAGATGAGAAGCTGGATATGAGTCAGCAGTGTGCCCTTGTTGCCAAGAAGGCTAACGGCCTAATGGGCTGCATTAGTAGGAGCATTGCCCAGCAGATCAAGGGAAGTGATTATTCCCCTCTATTCAGCACTAGTGAGGCCACATCTGGAGTACTGTGTCCAGTTTTGGGGCCCCCCCACTACAGAAAGGATGTGGACAAAACTGGAGAGAGTCCAGCAGAGGGGCTTGGGCACATGATTTACAAGGAGGAGGGAACTGGGCTTGTTTAGTCTGCAGAAGAGAAGAGTGAGGGGGGGATTGGATAACAGCTTTCAACTACCTAAAGGGGAGTTCCAAAGAGGATGGAGTTCAGCTATTCTCAGTGGTGGCAGATGACAGAACAAGGAGCAATGGTCTCAAGTTGCAGTGGAGGAGGTCTAGGTTGGATATTAGGAAACACTGTTTCACTAGGAGGGTGGTGAAGCATTGGAATGGGTTACCCAGGGAGGTGGTGGTATCTCAATCCTTAGAGGTTTTTAAGGTCCAGCTTGACAAAGCCCTGGCTGGGATGATTTAGTTGGGGTTGGTCCTGCTTTGAGCAGAGGGTTGGACTCCATGACCTCCTGAGGTCTCCTCCAATCCTAATCTTCTATGACTCTATGATTCCAACTGGTCTTCTGAAGGCTCAGAAGAGAGAGAGACAGAAGCCAAGCCAAACTTCTGTCGAGCTGTCACTTGCTTCAATCCCTTACTTCAATTATTTCTATTGATGCTTTTGCGCTCCATTTTTACCTTGTACCATAGATCTTCCAACTCTTCCTCCACCTCTCTGTCTTTTTCCTTCTATCTCCATCCCTCATTTCCTTTTCTCTTTTTACTGCATTGTACTCCTTCCAGCCTTCTCCAAGTCCTTTCAGGATCATTTTGTATAGTGAGGTTGTACTTAAACTGATGCAATCAGTTTAAAAAACAGTTTAAACTCATGCAACTTCTGTATGTGTATGTATAAGGTCTTCTTTCTTCCACCACTTTTTTTCCCTCCCACTACAAAAATCATCCTCCCTCATTCTCCTCTGGTACCGTTAATCTTACTCCTTATCTATCGCTCCCTAGTCACTCATACCATTCAGCCAACCACAATTCTTCCTCTTTTCAGTAACGCCTCCTATTCTTTCCTCTCTTTCCTCCCCAGATCTGGGGTCCCTCTCAAAGAGCACAGGCAGGATCTCTGAGCTCAACTCAGTGCGGCTGGTGGAATCTATACACACATAACCACTGGCTAACCATATTAAGGAAAGAGAGGCTTACACCCATCTCTGTTCCCCCTGTTCTTCAGTGGAAGTTAGGAAGGGGGTGGAATTAACATCAGGATAGGTCTCAGTACTAACCCTTCTCCTTCCAGTGAAGGACAAAAAAAGGATAAAGCTACTCTCTCAGACCACAATGGCAGTAATCATGTTTATAGCTCCCAAGTATTCTATGGTGAGGTAGGTACCCTCAGGCGCAAACGAAGGCACCTCTTGCCAAGAGCAGACCCTATTCTGAAAAATCCTAGAGCAGAAAACAATGAAGACAAGAACAGCCATATTATGTATGGTGTTTGAAAGGCAACACTTACATTTTTTGCTTTGTTTTTCCACTTCAGCTTTCAGTCTCTTGTATTTCTCTGTTCTGTAAACCAGCACCCATGTTATACCTGAAACAAAGCATCGGGTAAAATAAGGAGACAAGGACTTTCTATACAGCTCTATTACAACTACCTCAGGGCTGCTGAAATATTTAGATTTGGGTTCATTAACAAGGAGAAAAAAACCCAGAGAACAGCAACATACAGTATGCATAGGGCTGTCTTTGTCAAGGAAGCATTAGATGCACTGAACGGCACAGACGCCCCTGTGAGAAGCAGACCTCATATCTCCCAGCACTTTCATTGCTGAAAGTTATTTACCTCAGAAATCTATAGAAATAGATACACACATAGATAAGGCTCTAGAGTCATTTTCACTTTGTCCAGCCACATCTGGGGACAGTCCCCATCACCAGAGCCCTTGAAAATCTGCAATGCATTTCTCCTCCCAACCTCCCGCGAAGGGCTATTGCCCCCACTGCACAGATAAGGCGAACTGAGGCACAGAGTCACCCATGGTCGCTGTGGCAGAGCCAGGTCTGGCCCTTGGCCTCAGGGTTATCGCACTCGGGGACCCAGGCCGGAGCCCCACTGTGGGCTCTTTGGGTGACCAGAGAGGAGACCCACTCGCAGCCTGCCTGCTCCTGAACCGGGAAGGGCCTGGCTCGGAGGCTGCTCACTGGGTTACGCCTGACAGGCGCCCTCTCCCTACTGGAACACGTCGGGGGCCTAGGAGACCGCTCGGCAGCCCGGCCACCCCAGCGCGAGCCGCGGCCCCGCTTACCCTCGGCCAGCAGCGCCGTGCACACCGAGATGAAGACGATGAGGACAGTGTCAGCGAACATGGTACTCATGGTGCCCCCAAACCCGGAAGAGGCTCGCGCGCGCACGCGCACGACTTGACCGGAAGCTACAAAGGGTCCGACAAGCAGCCCAGCAACTGGCCCTAGTCTCCGGAAGTGATGTTACTCAGATTTCCGGCAACAAGGCGCACGATCAAGCGGAAATCCCGCCTACAGGTGAGAGGCGGGAAGAGCTACTAGTTGGGCGAGCAGCCTGCCAATAGTGACGTTACACTCATCTCGCGCCAGCGCCCGTCCCCTCCCGCTCGCTCACTCCCTCCCTCAAGCTGGAACCCGCCTCCCTCGCAGCCCGTGGGTCAGGGGGCGCCGGACTCAGCGTGCCTAGCGCCAGGCTGGTCTGAGTGCCCGGCCGGGCCGCGGCTTCCCCCTCAGCTTAGGGGTGCGGAGCCGGGCCTGGCGCCCGCGACGTAGTATCAGCTCCAGGCCCTGGCGAGTGCCGAGTCCTCCCCACCCGGCCCTGGCGCGTGCCGAGCTCCCGGCTCTGGCTTCGCTGTAGATAAGCCCCGGGCACCCCTCGCGCAAAGGCTGAGGGCCCTCCCCAAAGCCCTGTCCTGGGGGAGCCCGGCCCGCGAGCGCTCCTCAGAGTCCCGCGCCGATGCCATTGTTAGCGGGCAGGTGCTTCCCGGGACCCGCCCAACTGGCAGGCAGCGCGGAGAGTCCCCGGGCTGTCGCAACCCAGGAGAGCCCAGTGCTGCCTTAGGTACGTGCATGGCCCCCGTCAGCTGAGCGCCTCTCACTTCATAGGTGGGGAACCCAGGCACCGAGGGGCTAGTGACTTGCACAAGGGAGCCCGTGCAAATCAGAGGTCTCCTGAGTCTGGAGCAAACCATTGGCCCATGCTTCCTCCGCAAGGACTGAATGTCTTATTAGTCCCCAGATTATCTTGGGTGAAAATCAGGGACACGTTTCCACCGGGACGCAGTCTTAGAAATAGATGACAAATATCCAGTGCATAGTCCTTCAGTGAGGGATTGTTCCCTACCTTACATTTTGTATTGGACAGTCTAATTTTAAGTGTCCGGAACAATGTGGCTTCTTGAACTTCTGTTAAGAGACTCCCCCAAAGTCTTTCAGCATAATTTTTCTCTTTCCTAATTTCATCCCATTACTTCTACATGTATCTCCTTTAGGTCTCTCTTAGTGGCCATGGAATAGGGTGACCAGACAGCAAGTGTGAAAAATCGGGACGGGGTGGGGAGTAATATGTGCCTATATAAGACAAAGCCCCAATTATCGGGACTGTCCCTATATAATCGGGACATCTGGTCACCCTACCATGGAATAACTATTTATTTATGCTTCTTTTTATGAACCAATCCCTCCAGCTCCCTAGTCATTTTTGTTGATTTCTCTAAATTTGCTCCAGTTTTGTCAATATCTTCTTGGTAATTTGTTCTTCAAAAAAATACTCTATTTCAGGTATGATCACATTAGAGCTGTAGCCTACCTTGCTGTGAAATGATTACTGTGTACATTTTTACTGGCTTTTCTACAGCTGTGTCTTTTTGCAAACTTGTATCTAATTTGCTCTTATTTTCTATCTTTTTTCCAAGTTTTTTCTTTCTTTTGGATAGGGTTTTGGATTATTATTCCCCAGGTGTGTTAGTCTGCATTTTTTTTAAAAATTGAATCTCACGTTGTTGGTTTATTTCTATATATTTACCCTCGTTAAGGGCCTGACTCAAAGGCAACTGAAGTCAATGTCAAAGTGGATTAAGTGGGGTTTGATTCAGACCTTAGGTTCCTTCTCATTATTTTCTTTGTGATCACTGGTATTCACAGTTCCTTCCACCTCAATGTCATCTGTGAGGTCATTCTCTTTACTCTCTCCTCCAGATCATTAATGAGGGTATTAAATAAGACTGGACCCAACACCGACTTGTTAAAATCCTCCCCGTAGCTCAATACATTGCTATTACCCTTTGTTTATGGTCCTTCAGCCATTTTTCAGTCCACATGACAGAGTTCCTATTCAAGCCAATTTGAAGTAATTTCAAGAGTGATTCATAAGACCATATCACATGCTTTAATAAAAGTCAACTATAGTGCATCTACTTCATTCACTAGCTATGGGATAGATCAGGATTGGCAACCTTTCAGAAGTGGTGTGCCGAGTCTTCATTTATTCACTCCGATTTAAGGTTTCATGTGCCAGTAATACAGTTTAATATTTTTAGAAGGTCTCTTTCTACAAGTCTGTAATATATAACTAAACTGTTGTTGTATGTAAAGTAAATAAGGTTTTTAAAATGTTTAAGAAGCTTCATTTAAAATTAAATTAAAATGCAGAGGCCCCCGGACTGGTGGCCAGGACCCCGGCAGTGTGAGTGCCGCCTTCGGCATGCGTGCCATAGGTTGCCTACCCCTGGGCTAGATTTTGACTTGAAATATGCACTAGCACAGGGCATGAGGGGGAGACTCCCCTTTCACCCTGCAGAAGCTACCTGGAACTTAAGTGGACAAAAGTAAACAGGTGCTGTGGTGCCCATTTACTCATTCTTTGGAGTGAGTGAGCAGAGAAGAATAGGGAATATTGGAGCCTTGAATCTGCCTCCCCATGTGCTGGCCAGCACATCTGAGCCAGTGAGGGATAAGGAAGTGTTATAAAATGCTGCTGGCATAGGCTACCAGTAGATTACTACCCTTGTACAAGAGGGGAACCAAGAGAAAGTGGTGCTTCCCAGAGATATCTGAGTCACCTTTCCTCCTGAGGCTGCTTCTAGAGTCATGCAGTTTATGTACTGACGCTCGCCCAGGACTGTCTGAAAGTACAATCTAGCACTTTGGATCTGGAGGTTCCACCACCCTTACTCATGCTGTCTGATAGGCTCACTGAAATCATTTCCACTACTTGCAGAGTCTGGTACTTCACACCATGAGTAAAGGTAGCAGAATCTGGCTCTAAATAAGGCTATGTCTACATTATGGGTGCTCTAGTGGTCTAGGGCTTGTCTACACTTGAAACACTACAGCAGCACAGCTGCAGTGCTTCAGTGTTGACACTATCACCTACACCAATGGGAAGGGTTCTCTCACCAGCATAAGTAATCAACTTCCCTGAGAGGTGGCATGCTGGGTTGACAGAATTCTTCTGTTGACCTGGCGCTGTCTACACCAGGGTTTAAGTCGGCTTAACTACGTCGCTCAGGGTGTGGATTTTTCATATCTGTGAGGTACATAGTTAGGTCAATGTAACTTTTTAGTGTAGACCAGGCCATACATAGTTACAGTGCCATAGCTATGCCTTGGTAACCCCATAGCATAAAAGCAAACTGCAGCAATGGAAGGGATTTTTCCATCATTATAGGAACTCAGCCTTCCTGAATGAAGGTAGGTAGGACAACGGAAGCATTCTTCCATTCTCCTAACTGCGTCTACATTGAGGGTTAGGTGATGGGTTTTTTACATCCCTGAGCACTGTAGTTATGTTGGCCTAAGTTGCAAGCATAGACCAGGCCTAATACTGTTGTGCACTGGGCAGAATATTATTGAAACTGATGCATGAAGCAGCAGTCCTTCATTCAGAATAAATGTTAGAAACAATAGGGCATCAAACCAGAATACAAGCGCACACATGTGAGTCTGCTCAGGACTTAGAATGATGTGGGTGGAGGGTTCTTGTTGGGTATTGTTGTGTGGAGTTATGTGTGTGGGAGAGAGAAGGGAACGGTGAGAAACACCAGAGAAGCAGAGAAGAGTTTTCAAGGTGGGTGCTGCCAAAAAGAATCTTGAAGCTGTGAGCAAAGCTGCTGTTTGATTCCTGCTGTGTCTGGGAAACATGACTTTGTACATTCTTTGTAAATAAACAGGATTACATCAAAGAAATACCTGACCCCATCCTAGTGGAAAAAATCTGCAGGGCCCCAAACTTTGGCCAACCGCTCATGTCGAAAGGGATAACAATACTATCAAAACAAAGGCATCAAAGTTTAGGCCAGATTGTGGCCCATCCTACAAAAGGGAGTAAGGTAGCAAAAAGTACCCCCTTGCTTCCCTGCACTAGCTTCCTATTTTCAAGGGGCTGTCCCTCTGCACATTTGGGCAGGAAGAGATGGGGAGTAGGCAACCTTAGCACCACTGCTTAGTGTTGGGGGATGTGTAGGTATAAAGCTGGGGCAGGGTATGTTTCCCCGCCCTCACCTGGAGCTTAGGGGACTAGTAGGCACATTGACCAAGATCCTCAAAGGTAATTAGATGCCTAACTCCATTTGAAATCAATTGGAATCAGACAGTTAAATACTTAGAGGATCTTGAGTCTTGGCCATTTTGATTTCCTCAGTCACAATCTGCTTCCTGATGTGCTCATAGGGCAACACAATGCACTGGCCCATATGTGGGGCCTGTGCAAAGCCACAATTGACCCCTTTTGATTTGCAATATCTGTGCTTTATAACTCCACCTGTTTATTGACAATGTTCAGGTTTTTTCCCTCTTAATATTTGTTCCATTATTCTCATAAGAATAAATGTTAAATTTAAGGGATCCTTTCATTTTTTGAACACTGCTGTTACATGTGCTTTCATCCAGTCTTTCAATACCTCCCCACTTGTCAAGATTTTTCAAAACTGTATAATCAGTTCATTTGCTGATCCCATTAATACTCAACAATACAGATCATCAAGACTGGCTGATATTCTATGATTGAATTTTATAAATATTCCATTACCTGCTCTTTATCGTTAGTCTTCATGGGTTTTCCTTCCCCTCATTACTGCACATGTGGGAAGGTGCACTATGAGCCATCCTATGAAACCTAAGATACTGCTAAAGCAGTGGTTCCCAAACTTTAACAATCCGTGAACCCCTTTAACTAAAATGTCAAGTCTCACAAAACCCCTCCTAAAAATGAATGTTTCCAGGGATTTTCTCCGTTACCTGAGTATAAATTATAAAAGCAGCGATCTTGGAAATATAAAATTTGTTTTTATGATGTGCTTATTACACACTATTTATTATTAATTATTATTGATCATTACAGTATTTTTATTACATTATAAAAACTGCAACATTCTTCCAAGATCTCACTTTCATAGCTTGTATCACTTTGAATAAGCCTGTTATAAGACAAGGCTCCTATGTTTCATCAAGGAATATCAGATGTGAAACAGAATGAAGTATTTGAGAAGCCAACTCAAATTGTTCCTCCTACACAAGCATTCAGGTGTTGAACAGTCCAGCAAATAACGCTTCTTACAACAAAGCTTAAACTTTTTCTTCATAATTTTAACAACAATACTAGCTGCGTATTTAATTTTAAAAACAGCAAAAAATATCCACCTTCTTTTCCATTTCTTATAAGGAGTCTTGAAGTTTAAATCTCCTCAGTCTGATAGATATGCTTGCTTTGATCTGCTTAGCTCCTGGAAGTCCAGGGGCTCCGGGTTGCTGGCCCCCTGTTGTCTGGGGTCCCTAGGGACAGCTCTGTCTGCTATTAGGAACTTTTTCCCCCGAGAACTCCCTGTAACATTTCACGAACCTCAGTTTGGGAACCACTGTGCTAAAGGGAGGATACTGGACTTGTTAACTCACTTAAGGTTGATCCAAAACTCATTGAAGTCAATGGAAAAACTGGTTGACTTCAATGATCTCTGGATCAGACTTGTAGAGAGGTTAGACACATGGGTATAAAACAACAAAATGAGGTTCAGATTGGAGAAATGCAACCTAATACACCTGGGGAAAAATAATCCAAAATAACAATCTTTAATGGGATGGAGAAGCATAAAAATCAATTGTGACAGACATTGCAACTGCATGCAGTATCTTTGGGGACCATATTGTATTACAGCTTACATATTACTGTACACCTACCGCAGATAGGTTACCATGGCTCCTTCAGGAACCAAAAACAATGGGGGGTATTAAGATGAATCACTCAGATTGTAACATCTCCAAAGAGGTAGCACCCCTTGGGGAGGCTTGCATATATGGTTCCAACTGAGTTTCCAGAGACCAACAAGACAAAGAAGGGGCTTTTGTATGAAAAGGCTGCATTTAAACTGACTCAGGGCATTCCTTCTGATCCAGCAAACGGACAGGACCTTCTGTCCAACAGGGGCCCAAAGCTTGTGGAAGGGTGGGAAAGACTTTGGCCGACTAGGATCCCATAAGACTGACAGATGAGCTTTAGTAAGCTTTTAGCCTGTGTATAGGAAATTGTATTGTTTTTTTATATGTAGCACAAACTGGTACCTGAACTTGATTCACTTCCATTTTACCATTCTGGACTGTTTTTGAAAGTTGTAGTGTCTTGCCTATCATCTCCATTACAAAGAGTTTAGTCCTGGATCCTCAAGATATTTAGGCACCTAACTTCCATTGATTTAAATGGGAGTCAGGTACCTAAATACTGTTGAGGATTTGGATCTTAATTCTTGGGGAAATAAAAAATATATATTTTCTATGAGAAAAGGAGCTCTTGTTATACTGGGCAGGTCTACACTTAAAATGCTGCAGGTACTATACCAACAGGAGAGGTTCTCCCATCCATGTAGTTGATCCACCTCCACAATAGGCGGTAGCTATGTCAATGGGAGAAGCCCTCCTATCAACAGAGCGCTGCATACATCAGGGGTTAGGTAGGCATCACTCTGTCGCTCAGGGGTGTGGATTTTTCACACTCCTGAGCAACGTAGTTATACCAGTGTAAGTCTGTAGTGAAGACCTGGCTTTGCTTACATATGCTTTTTTAAGACAAAGGGGGATACGGAAAGATAACTTTAGACTGGGATAGAGTCTTTATTCTGATATGCCATAGGTAATATTTCTGTATTTTGTAACATAAGCTTTGTGCTGGCTTGGCCTAGTTTTTCATAGTATCCTAACAAGACAGGATCCTACCTTTTTATTCATGGTTTTCTCAATTGCTTTTATATGCCAAAAAATCCCTGCTTTTAAGACAGGGATTGGACTGTGGCTACTAATAGGTGACGAAATTCAATGACGGGCATTTGGGAGAGAAACTGAACTCTGACCTCAGAGAAGGTAGAATCTGGTGCAGGTCTGTGTGGGCACAAGGAGAGCAAAATGACCTGAAGATACTATGAATAGTTACAGAGATGGCTACAATGGGAGAAATGGAGCCAAGACTCAGCTCCTCAAATGTATTTAGGTGCCAATGGAAATTAGGCTCTTAAATACCTTTGAGGATCTGGGCCTAAATAATGCCCAGAGCACTGAAGAGCTGTGGCACTGTTGTATTATTTGCTACAAACTTTTGATGGTTCCTTGTGCCTGGCACTGTGCCTCCAATCACAGCTTTAAAGTTGGTAAGGGGTCATGGGAATCCCATTGGAAATCACCGTTGCAAGAATCTCTCATTTGTTTCTCTGCCTATAGCACTTCCTTACTTGGCACTAGCAGAAGTAGAGCACAGCTGGTGCTGAGGTGGGACCCTCTGACATTACAGGAAACACTCTGCAGGGATGTAGGGACAGGAGAGATAGCACTGATGAACAGATGACTCCAGTTCCTCTCAATGCTTCCTTCTCTCACAATTTGTATCCTGAGTGGTCAATGCTGGAATTTGGGCCCTGACTGTGCTTACGTTTATTCATGTGTGTAAAGTTAAGTGCATACATTATGCACGTAAGTGCTTGGATCTGGGCTATGGGGGGATAGGGTGATGAACCTAGAATGGGTGACATTTGAGTGGTTCAGTGGAAGCTGATCTGAATCTCTGGAAATGGCTTGGGGAAATTCATAGCTAAAAGGGCTCCTCTGAACTGATTTCGGGTAAAGAGAATGAATTCATCAAATGCATTCAGTGCAAAATCAGGGTGTCCTCCCTGGGCAGCCTCCCCTGGAAATTAAAGGGGCCCAGCCCTGGGGTGAAGCGAGCAAAATAGGATAATTGGAAGGTTTGGAGCCTCAGAGGCGTAACACAACTCACAGTGCTGTCAACCTGGAGCAGAGGGCCTCGGTGCTAGAGAGAGTTAACTGAGTACAGGTGTTGTAGGAGGCGTTTCCGGACATGTTCCGCTTTGTCCTCCGTCCTTAGCAGCAGCTGGAGGAGGCAGTGGGCGGAAGGATGCTGGGTCTCTGCGGCTCCAGAGCCCCAGCCAGTTTGCAAACTCAGGCATCAGGCCGAGTGGTGGGAGCATGTGCAGCTGTAGCAGGCACCTGGCAGGGAGCCGCACGCTGGGGATGTGAACCAGGCGGGGAAGAAGGCCTTTCCTTGACTCATCAGACAAATCCAGCCCCCCCAAGGCGCCTGGTGAGCCGGAGACTGAGCGGCGGCGGCGACAGCAGCAGCATGGCAGGGGACAGTGAGCAGAGCCTGCAGGAGCACGAGCAGCCCGGCGGTGGGGAGCCCTTCCTGATCGGGGTCAGCGGCGGCACAGCCAGCGGCAAGGTGAGTGGGGGAGCGCGGAGCCGGGGGTAGCTGGTCCCCGTGTCGGTGCACGGGGAGCGCAGCGCAGCGGACACATGGTCGCGGCTTGTGCTAGCAGCGGTGGCGACGGCTGCCGCTGCTGGGGCGGGCGGGTGGCTGGGTGCCAGCCGAGACCCTGCTGAAGAGCCCCCGGCCCCCTCCGGGCTGTAGGAACACGTGTACGCGGGGAAGGGGGGGCATTTTGTTGCCGCGATGGGGTACGTCTCCTAGGGAGGCATTGGGTTGGAGGGAGGCCGCCCGTGTTCCCCTCCTGCACTGGGATCGCTCCTGCTGGCTGCGGGAAGGCAGGGCGGCTGCTGACTGGCAGCGTGGCTTCGTAGCACATTGTCTAGCCGCGGCCAACCCTCCCGCCCTGGGGAGCGAGCCCGGCTCTGCTGTGGGGGTGCCTCCGCTTTCCGCAAAGCGGCTGTTTCCTGCCTTGTGTTCTCTGTCTGCCCGACACAAAGGCCTGATCCCCGGGCAGGTGGCACTCGGCGGGCTCCCTCCTGACTGACACCCCTGCTGGCCCCAGGGGGAGCAGGTGTCCGTGTGGCAGTTGTACCGGGGTGAGGGAATCGACACAGATGGGTCCTGCTGGCTTTTGTGCTCCTGTAAACACCTCTCTCAACGGTTACCGTGTTTCTAACCCCTTGCTCCTTCCCCCCCCTTTCTGCACTGGTGGTGACGCTGCTCCCTGCCGTGGTGACTCAGTGCTGCACGGATGGTTGGGCTGAATGGGGGTCAGATAACTGTCTTGTTCCCCAGTCCTTCCTGGGGCTGCCCAGCTTCCAGGGCCGGTGCAAGGATGTTTCGCACCCTAGACGAAACTTCCACCTTGTCCACTCTGTGCCCCGAGACCCCCTGCGGCAGCTCTCCCCCTCTGCCCTGGGGCATTCTTCCCCCCTCCCCCCAGCTCATCCCTGTTCCGTCTCCACCCAGAGCAGGCCCTCAGTGGCCATGGCCTGCTCAGGAGGAGGCAGAGCAGAGGTGAGCTGGGGCGGAGAGTTCCCCTGCGTGCCTGCCGCCCCCCCCGCCCCACTTGCTGCAGGCGGCCCTCAGACAACTCTCTTATCAGAGGGTAGAGCTGCAAAATAGTAGCAGTTGAATATAACTTTAGTATTTTTTCCATGACTAAACTTGGCCACTTTTAATAAAGTGAGATGAGCTGCTATTCCGAACTGTTTTCTTTATTCATTATTAATGAATTTCCCCAGACCCCAGTTGTCTATGCCCATGTGTACAAGCACTCCTAGAAAAGCTGGTCCTAGGATTTTATACCTGTCGCTTAGAGAAAGGGGCTTAGTCTCACTTTCTTCTCCACATTAATATTAAACTTGTTAGTGTAATCAATAACATAACAGCTTTAAAGCAACACCAGTTTCATTCTGTCAGACACCCTTCCCCCCCCCCCCCCCCCCGACTTGACTTGTGCTCTGGCCCTGTTTAGCTCCGTTCAGGACTGGAGCTGTAATTATTGCACACTAGTTCTTTATGTGTGTGGCTCTGTCTGTGTACTACACCATCCCCAGAGTCCTCTGGTAACTTTAGTGGTTTTACAATTGTGCTTTCCTTTAATGTATTTAATGTGTATGAAAGACTCAGCCATAGGGGAAACAGTGAAACTGGCTATACACAGACAATAACATGGATGGAGGAGGGAAAGGACAAATATTTTCCCCTCTCTAATCTATTACTATTCCAGTAATCTGAAGTGTTGCTTAGAATGATGGTGAGTAGCAGATTTTTTTTTTGTTTTTTTTTTTTCCCAGAAAGATGTGTGTCTGATGGGAGGGCATGGGGGTGTTTGGTTGACCCAGATTGGTAGCAGGTGTTGGAATCCTATTGGGAGATGCTGACTCATAATGGCAGATGTGACTCTCTAACTCCACCCTGGTGTAAGGGAGTGTAGGAGAGTTCCTCTGGACACAGAACTGGGGCTAGGGGAAAACTCTAGGAACTGCCAAGCTTTAGGGAGATATCTTGGGCTGAGGTTTATGGCGAGTTAGTTGTTTGAATTACCAGTAGAGGCAAACTCCAGCAAAGTGCTGCTCTAGGTGCATTTTGTCTTTCTGTTCAGGGGGGGGATGGAATTTCTTCCAGCGTGTGGTGTCTGTTTAAAAAGTGTTCCAGGTGAACATGCTCATGTTCATAGGTGAGAATGCACCTGAGATCTTCCTCGTTACAGGGGACTAAATGCCTGGTTGCAGCTGGAGGAGCATAGGGCTATATGCACTTAGTTTTTTTCCTAAAGATTAATTAAAAAATACCAGGCCTTCACTGCAGCAATGAGGGTGGCCTTTATCTGTTCTTTTGCTTGTTGAAAACACACATGTGCCTGCTCCCACATGAGAAAATCCATAGAAGGTGCAGGGTGTGTATGGAAATCTCTATCTGGGAACCAATGCTGAATTGTTCTTGCACTAAGTTTTCTGGTGACTCAAGTATTCTGGGCTCATGTGAGGCCTTTAGTGCGTGGGCCTAGCTCTGTATAGCTGTCTCAGTAGCACTGTGTCTGTCGCTGCTGAAGTGCTATGTCTCGGAGCAGTCTACTGAACCCACAAGGTAAGGCCGGGGATTACAGTCCAATAGGGCACAGTTGTTTCACTTTGAAGCGGAGAACCTGCTCAGCAGGAGTAGTAAGCTCTTCTGTAAAACAGGGAAGAGGTTCTTTACTGGCAAGGTGGTGTACTGATGGCTTTTCCTTTCTCAGCGTTGATTTCCCCTCTGCAATGATTGCTTGCTGCCAAAACACGCACACGCTGCAATGCTGCCCTTTAAAAGGAACTCAACAGATAGATGCAGACTTCATAGCTAGCTCTCTTGTAGTCCATTCTTAACTTGCTATGCTCAAGTAGAGGCAGCAGGGAGAGTTTATTGGTGCTTGTGCTTCTAATATCCCAAACTGGTGTATTATAGTTAATGTGGCTCATGATGCAGCAAAGTGAGAACGTACTTGGTGGCAGAGGTAAGGCAAGGTGTGTATGCAGCTGTAACAACAGGGATCTGCCCAGCTGGTTCCTGGCAAGGCCTCCAATTTTGGTGATATTCTTGATTGCTATAATAGAAGGCAAATGGGTCTTCGGAAGAACAAAGAATGCTGTACATCTATGGTGATATGCACCACACTGAGCCCAGGCAAGGGGTTCCCTGCAGCAGGGCAAGTAAGCTTTCTTGAATGTCCTGTGGCTAGAAGTATGGCTGACTATCAGTTCTTAAGGTCCACATGTGCTGGCCCTGGTTAGAAGCAGAGAGGATCGGGGGTGGGGTGGGAAGAGAGACATTTTCCTATTCCAAAGCTGCAAATCCATCTAACTCTCAGCAAAACTGTGGCCCGTTGTAACATACTTGGTTGGCAACACACCAGAGTGAAGATAACAGCGGATGCTTTCCTCGCAATGGCACGCATGCAAAAAAGCCCCTCCTGCTGTTATTGAGTCAGAGATGGGTAAAACTCTTGCTAGCGGCCACACTGACACTTTTTTTTTTCCCCTAAACTACTTAATTTAACTTTAGGAGAAACAAATACATATGCATGTATATACATCCAGATAATTGTAATTTATGTAGGGTTTTTTTGCAGACTCGATAATAAAAATAATGCTGTGAAAAGTGATATTTGTATGTTTGTTAATATCACTTTTTATAGTAAGTCCTGGCAAGCTAGGACCTGGATGGAGGGGTTGGAGGTGAGGCGGCGGAGGCCAGGGAGGATTTGGATGGAGGGGTGAGGCAGCAGAGGCTGGGGGGATGGATGTGGGGTCCCTGCCACTGCATGGTCAGAGGTGTGGGTTGGTGCCTGAGGCTGGGGATTGGCACCCTGGGCCAGCTCCTACTGGAACCCAAGGTTCATGCCTGCAGTTGCATGGTTAGGGCCAGGGATTGGCATCCAATGCCATGCAGCTGTGTGACTGGGGCTGAAGGTCAACACCCAGGGTTGGTGCCTGGGGTCTGTGCTGCTACACAGCCAGAGCTAGGAGTCTGTCCTAGGCCAGCACCCGTCCAAGCCTGCTGCTGTGTGACCAGGACTGGGGGTCGGTGTCCAAGGCCAGCACTTGCCAGAGCCTGGGGTTGGTGCCTGCTGCTGCGTGACCTGGACTGGGAATCTGTACTCAGGGCTGGTGTCTGGAGGTGGGTGCCCAGGGCCAGCACCTGCTGGAACCCAGGGTCGAAAGCCAGGGCTGGGGGTCAGAGTGCGGGGCCTGGGATTGGCTGATGCTGAGTTTGGGCCTGGCGCTTGGGGTCTGTGCCTGCTGCCCCAGGGCTAGGGTTCAGCATCCAGAGACGGCACCCGCCAGAGCCCAAGTCCTGTGCTGGGGATCTGCACCCAGGGCCGGCAGTGGCTGGAGCTTAAGGTCAGGGCCTGGAGCCAGCACCCCTAGTCAGTGACTAGGGCTGCAGGTCAGAGTACACGGATGGGGGTCACCGGCCACTGGTGGGATTAGGGGTCAGAGCCAGGGATTGGAACCTGCTGCTGTGCAGCCAGGGCTTGGAGTCTGCAGCCCCAGGGTTGGAGCCCTAGTCTGCCACCCAACAACCCCAAGTCTCTGCCACCCAGGACTGAAGTCTGAGCCCAATTAAGCCCTCCCCCAGGCAGAGAACTTGCCTTGCTCCTTCAGCATTATGCCACACCTGCAGAGGTGAAAGTAAGCAGGTCCAGTAAGAAAGTGGCCACCAGTACACAACTGACCATATCAGCAGGGCTGCTGAAGCGAGGGAGGCAAAAGGGACAGTTGCCCTGGGGCCTAGTGATTTAAAAGGGCCCGGGACTCCCAGCCACCGCTATCACTACTGTGCCAGTGGCCAGAGCCCTGGGCCCTTTAAATCACTGCTGGAGCCCTGGGCAGTGCTGAAGGGCTGGCTGGGGGAGTCTGGCCCTGGCCCTGACCCCAGCCCCAGCCCCGTCTCTTCTGCCTGAGGCACTGCCCCTTCCAGGGACCAGAGCTCCCTCCCCACACACACATACCCTTGCCCAGGACCCAGCTGCCTTTTGTATCAGTAAGTCCGTTAACTTACTTTTACCCCTGCCCATCTGTCTCTGGAGATGTGCAAAGTGACACATCCGGGGGGAGGGGTGGGGGCTATGCTTTGCTGCCCCTGCCCCCAGTCACTGCCCAGGAAGCTGTCATGGCTGCAGGGAAATGCCCTGGTGGCTGCATTTGAGAAATGGTGCTCTAAACTCAGTAGCCGTGTTAGACTGTGGAAGGGGAGTATAGCAAGAGCTTGTCGCTCACCACACCTGGGTTCTAGGCCGCATATGCTGCTCTTGGTGAGCTGGCATTCCTTTGCAAAGGGACCAGGCTTTCTCTAGAGGGTTGGGGAAGAGGGCTTTTGTTAGCATTTAGTAAATGGATCCAGCTAATTATGCAAAATAAGAAAAAATCAAAAAGGATAAACAAACTTGAACTAACTTAGAAGCCTCCTGGATTGTGTGCCTCTGAAGCCCATATGCTGGGCTGGCCTTAGGGAAAATGGTACCCTGGTCAAACTTGTGTTTTGGCCCCCCTGGCCCTCAGGCTCCCTACCCATGCCTCCTGGCCCTGAGCTCTGTTCCGCAGCCTCACACCCCAGGCCCATCCCGTTCCTTGCCTCTTGGCGACAGTGATCTGGGCGGTCGGCCCTGCCCATGTGTTGCAGAAGCCTTGTTGCTGGCATAAGTGGTAATAGGCAGATGAGGAGGACTCAGACTGATGCCCATGATTAGAACTGTCAAGGGATCAGTAGTAATATGGTGGCCTAGGAGGCCACAATGCAGCTTCTTTATTAACCATCTGTTGTCCAGTGAAATGCATTACTAGTAAGAGCTGGCTGTGATAGAAAGCCTTCACATTGTCAGAATCCAGCCTATGCTGGGCCTAATCAAAGCACATTATCGTCTGATGGCTGTCTAGTGGTTTTTAGGAAGTGGTGAAACTGGCTCCCTTGTAGGCAGTTCCACCAGAGAAGTGCAGGATTGAATGGAGACTTTTTCCCTGCCTTAGTGCCCCCACGAGGTGATTTCCCAACACTAGTCTTAGTATTACTTAACAGGCCTGTTAAACACTCTGCAACAACTCCACTTCCTCTCAGAACCAAAGATCCCAATGAGAACTCCTGCTCTCCTTTCTCTCTCCTCAAATAAAGGACTAGCCACAGTGTGTGTTGGGAAGAGGGGCGGGGGTTGGACAAGGTAACTGACTGAGTGTGCCCTCCCCTCCCCTCACCCCCCCGCCCCCCCCAGCAAACAGTAAATGTGATAGATCATGATTTGAGTAAGGCTTTTGACATAGTCCCACGTGACATGCTCATAAGCGAATTAGGGAAATGTGGTCTAAATGAAATTACTATAAGCTCCATACGAAACTGGGTGGAAGATGTACTCAAAGAGTAGTTATCAATGGTTTGCTGCCCAGCTGGGAAGGTGTATCTCGTGGGGTCACACGTGGGTCAGTCCTAGGTCTGGTAATGGTCAATACTTTCACTGATGACTTGGATAATGGAGTGGAGAGTATGCTTATAAAATCTGCAGATGACATCAAGCCTGGAGGTGTTGCAAGCATTTTGGAGGACAGAATTAGAAATCAAAATGATCTTGACAAATTGGAGAACGGGTCTGAAATCAACAAGATGAAATTCAATAAAGACAAGTACAAAATACTGTACTTAGGAAGGAAAAAATCAAATCCCCAACTACAAAATGGGGAATAACTGGCTAGGTGGTAGTATTGCAGGAAAGTATCGGAGAGCTATAGTGGATCACAAATTGTATATGAGCCAACAATGTGATAGTGGTGAAAAGGCTAATATTATTCTGGGTGTTGACAGGAGCATCATATGTAAGACACAGGACATAATTGTATCACCCTATTCTGCACTGGTGAGGCCTCAGTTGGAGTACTGTGTCTGGTTCTGGGTGCCACACTCTAGGAAAGATATAGACAAATTGGAGAGAGTCCAGAAGAGAGCAACAAAAATCTCATAAGGCTTAGAAAACCTGACTTATGAGAAAAGCATAAAACAAGGCAAGGGAATATTTAATCCTTGAGAGAAGACTCATGGGAGGGTGGAACCTGATCACTGTGCTCTTTATAACCGCCCTTCACATATTTGAAGACTGTGATCAATTGTTTCCCATGTCTACTGAAAGTAGGACAAGAAGTCATGGGCTTAATCTGCAGCAAGGGAGATTTCGGTTAGATATTAGGAAAAAACTTTCTAGCTATAGGGGTAGTTAAGCTCTGGAACAGGCTCCCAAGGGAGGCTGTGCAATCCCCAGCACGGGAGGTTTCTAAGAACAGGTTAGACAAACACCCTGTCAGGGATGCTCTAGGTAGACTTGGTCCTGCTTCAGTGTAGAGGGGTGGACTTGACCTCTCAAGTCCCTTCTGGCTGGCTCACTGTCTTGTGGGGTATGATCACAGAAGTGTTGAGTTGGAAGATTTTTTTACCCAGGGTTACTGGGTGGGGGTGTGTGTTTGGAATGCACCATAGATTTAACTGGCTCATCCCTCTCCCCTCCAGCTGCAGAACTGGAGCCCAGCAGCCTGTGCTGAGGTCTGTACATAGATGCCACTGTTTAGAAAAGACTTTGCCAAGGAACAGCTGTCAAAATAAACTCTGGTTCTGGGGGCAGCTTGGTCCTAGGGCACTCAAGGGTTGTATGCACCTTCTGATGAGTTTTTAGGGCTTGGGCAAGATCTTACAAATATTAACTACATGCTGCATCTCCTATGTTTCTATGTGGTAGGTCAGGACTATCCCCATTTTACAGATAGGGAAATTGAGGTGTAACTTGAAACTATTCAAATATGGGTGAGTAAAACTGGGGCCCTCAACTCTGGCTTTGTCTTGCTCAGAGGTCCTGAGTACTCGCAGCTTCCTGGCACATGAATCCAAATGTGGATTTTGAACGTGGCCAGCTAGCTGTGTGCGCTCAGCTCCTCTGGGGGAGTCAGGGGAGATTATAAGTTGCCTTTACTGAGGTGCCCAAGTTTACATGTTTATGTTTGAGCTCTTTGGCTTGTGTGGCATCACCAAGGCCACAGAGGGAGTTGGTGTGAGCACTGGAACTGGCTTCTTCTGGTTCTTGGTCTCTAGCTCGGGCCACTAGACCAGGCTGGTGAGCCGCCCCTCCTTGCGGCAAGAGGGCCTGCTGGCTGCTTAGGAGCTGGCTCAGCCTATGGCAGGTGGCTGGGTAGGGGAACAGCAGCGGGTCTAGCATTGGCAGAATCCTAGCTGGCCCTGCCCAGCAACAAACTGACAGGGATCCTCCCTGCATTCAAGGACCTATGGTTATGGGTTTTGTGGCTCTAACAGCCAGAGCTGGGTAGCTGTGGTGGGACTGTAACTAATTTTGAGACTAGCTGTCAGCCCCACTCACTTGCACAGCGAGGGAAATCTCTTCGAGGGATCTTCCTTCTCTATACAAGGGAGCTCTCATGTTACATTTCTGGGTCCTACGCCTTAGCAAGGGGAGAGGCTTTGTGGTCCCCAAAGGCTGGCTGTGGGGATTCCTCTACATCAGTGGGGACTTTAGCATGGGGGAGTGTGCATTGATCTGTGGATCAAGAGAATTTCAGTGCTGGTTGAGGCTCCCTGGTGATTTTGAAGTTTCAGTTCCTTTTAATGAAAACCATACCTGAAATTTGCACCACCTCCAGGATGTTGCTTTCCCGACCAGTAAAAAGGGTAAGGGTCTGATCCGCAAGGCATTGGGGAAGTCACTAACACCCTCTCTGCATATGTAAACTTGGTGCTGGTTTGGAAAAATGCCAATTCATGGAGATCAAATGGCTTCATGGGGAATATGTCGATTTTTGATGACGTTCCAATGGTCCCCTGCCTGGTTCCCCCGCAGCCTGAGCTTCTAGGCTCCCAGCTTCTTCGCAAGCCCCTCGTAGCCTGGAATGAGCTGGGGCTTCCTGGGGAAGCTCTCTTTCCGGGCTGCCTTTCTGGAGCTGTTCTCTGAAATTCTGAGCTTTTTTTTTTTTTTTTTTTTTTTTTAATTCCACTACAGAATCCTTTTTTTCCCCAAAAAAAATCTCAAGCTTTCGTGGAATAGAAAATCCTGCTCAGCTCTCATGTGAGAGCAAGGCATCAGAGAACCAGGCCCAGAGAGTTCTCATGGATGTCCAGTGGAAGGTCTGGCTGCACACTTCTACTGGTGAATGAAAATTGCTCTCGTGATCTCAGGGAAGTTTAGCTTCCTTGCTGTCTCAAGGTATCTGCTACTCCTGGAGTGAAAGGGAGCTGTAGTGGGATTGCACCAGAAGGGTTCTGGATGGAGGGATGGGGCTTCACAGTGTTCTGTAGTCTGCCTCTCTGAGGAAGGAAGAAAAGCAGACTGAATGGGGATTTTCCAGCCCCAGTGCCCCACAAGCCTTCAATGTGCTACGGAGCCTGGCCCTGACACAGGAGGGGCTGACAGTGCGCCCACCAGACAGAGAATCCAGAAATGGGAAGGGGTTAGCTAATGGCTGAGCCCATAGGTACTAGTCTTCATTCATCTCTTGTTCCTTGGAAGGCATTCAGTGTGGACCTTGCCTTGATTCCTGTTACCTTTTAAGGTTCAACGTTAGGCATGGGCCGGTGACATGAATGGTCATTTCAGAATCCATCGCATCTAGCCCTGTAACCAGAGTAGCCAAATGTACAAAGCATTGTGGTCCAGGGCATTCAGATTCCAGCTGCAGGGTTAGGGTCAGTTCCTGCTCTATGCTGGGTTTGATTGTGCTTCAGAGTGGAGAAGAGATGCTGAGAGTTAGAATAGGGATGGTTCTTTCCTGTCCTCTCTTTGCATTACAGAGGGATCTAAATGAGGAGAGTCCCTGTGGAAATGCAGAGCTCTTCTCAGGAGTAAAGATGATGTGCAGAAGGTGTTGGAGCAAAATGCCTGTCTGTCACGTATGCAGATTTGCTTCCTTTTCCACTAGGATCAGTGCATCTGTCTCTGCAGCAGGATTCCCCTCTCTGTCTGTACCTGGAGTCAGTGAACAGTTCAAATAGCTCTTCCATAACATTGACTGAGCTGGGATTATCTGAGCATGAAGAAAAGGGTCTTTGAGCTTGGTACTCCAGAGGTTAATGTATCTCCCAACTCTGGCTTTGCAGGTGTCATGCAAACATAAAAAGACATGTATATGGCTAATGAGAACATCCGGCTACACTGGAGAAGATAAAGCAACCTCTACTTGCCAGGGTTTAGGAAGAAACTTCTCCTTGTGCATCTTAGGCTACGTCTACACTAGCCGCCGTATCGGCGGGTTACGATCGATTGCTCGGGGATTGATATATCGCATGTCGTCTAGATGCGAGATATCGATCCCCGAGCGCGCTTATATCGATTCCGGAACTCCACCAACCCCAACGGAGTGCTGGATTCGACAGGGGGAGCCGCGGACATCGATCCTGTGCGGTGAGGACGGGTAAGTAATCCGATCTTAGATATTCAACTTCAGCTACGTTATTCACGTAGCTGAAGTTGCATTTCTAAGATCGATTTCCCCCCCCCCCCCCCCCCAGTGTAGACCAGCCCTTATTCCAGAGTTGTTCAGTATGGACAAGCTTGTAAAAACTTACTGATTCCTTGTAGCCCTAGGACTAAGCCTATAGCTTAGTGAAAAATACCTGTACCACCCATCCCTCTGCACCATAAAGGAACAAAGCAGGTGTACTGTTTGACAATGGGTTTTTTGCACTGCACTTAATAGTAACAAACACTTCTGTTATACCTGTCTTCAAAATTTCACTTGCTAGTAGGGATGATTACCTTATGGGATATATACACCTCTACCCCAATATAACACTGTCCTTGGGAGCCAAAAAAAATCTTACCAGATTATAGGTGAAACTGCGTTGTATCGAATTTGCTTTGATCCGCCGGAGTGCGGAGCCGCCCCCCCGCCCTAGCACTGTTTTACTGCATTATATCCGAATTCGTGTTATATTGGGTCTCATTATGTTGGGGTAGAGGTGTATGTATTTTACTATTCTAACAAGTTAATATGTTCTGAATAGTATCAGACCATCCTCATCCATGGTATTTAACCAGCTCTATAGCTGAATTGTATACATTTGATGGATGCAGGTAAAACTCATGAAATGAGCATTCCACTGGTCCTTACTAGTTGCCATTCCTCAGTTCCTTCTGCTCCACTCTCCTCTTTATAGGCCATGTTATATTTCTTCCTGAATTGCCTCAATATTCATTTCCTATTTCCTTATTTTTCCCCCTTCCCCTCCTGACATTGCCCAACCTTGCACCCGTGTTGCAAACAGATATGAAAGACTGCAGGAGGAGATGCAGTCAGCACTGTTTGGGCATGATGCCTCCTTCAGCTTTCTGACTGTTGGAAGGAAGATGTTTCCACTACATAACCTTTGCTTTTTTTCCCCTCCTTGCTGCAGGAGAGATAAGGCTTCTCCAGTTACTAGCTCTAGCACTTACCCTGCTGTTACTCAGAATTTTCTCCAAGACCTAGCAGAATGAAATTAATCAGATTCTTGTCAGTTGTATTGCTACCACAGCACCTGAAAGAGTAGTAAAAGTGAAAAGGCCTTGAGTCAGTTTTCACTCTGCTGCGGCTTGTGGAAGCTCTGAGCAGCAGCAGAGGCACTAGAGCTGTGTGCCTGCAGGCTTAGGGAGACACAGTGCTCTGACTTCACTCAGTTCATGGTTACAAAGCCTTTCCTTGTGACCATGAAAGACTAGACAGGTATGGTACTTGATGATATTTAAGTGAAAGCTTAGATTCTGGAAGAGGTGAAGGCACTTCCCTGGGAAAGCATCCTATTCATTGAGGGTGGATGGCCCTTTTTTTAACCCCTATGTGACATGTGCCCCTCTATTTGCATCCTGTCCTTTTTGAAAGACCATGACTAAAACAGAACACCATATTCTAGGTGACAGTGTCACATTAGTTTATATAAAGGGAGTTAGTTTATATGTATTACAGTAATGCCTAGAGGCCCCAGCTGAGACTTGTGGGGAGGAGCCTTTATACTAGTCCTGTACTTTGTGCTCTCTTGAAGAGCTTGCAATCTAAATAGACCAGCTAGAGGCACAGGGAAGGGAAGTGACTTGCCTAGGGTCACACACAGGTCAGTGGCAGGAATAGACCGCAGTTCTCTGAAGACCGCAGTTCTCTGAAGATCCAGGTCCTATTCACTGGACCATGCTGCTTCTCTAAAGGCATCATATTTTCTATGCAATTTGTTATTGATCCTACTACATTCTTTTACTGACATCTGCTTCACATTGTCTAAAATGACACCCAAGTCTCATCCTGCAGCAATTACAGTTAATTTAGAGCTCAGCAGTATGTATGAGTCCAGATTACTTCCAGTATACATTACCTTGCATCTGTCAGCACTGAATTTCCTCTACCATTCTGCTGCCCATTCACTTAGCTTGGTTAGATGCTTCTGAATTTCTTCATAGTCTTCTGAGGTCTTGACTAAGGGATAATTTTGTCACCTTGAAGTTTGCCACCTCACTGGTCATTCCTTCTTCCAGACCACTAAAGGAGTTTTCATGTCTCTTCCTAATTGCGTTCTCTGGTGTGTTGTACTGGGGATTTGTCGTTCATTTGAAGGGGATGCTTCCCGGTGCTAGAGGAGTTTCTGTTCCCATTGTGCAGGGGAACTTATGATCTCTGTGTGTGTCTCTAGTCTTTCCTCCTCCTCAGAATCTTTCTTTCAAGACAGTGGCTGAAGTTTTCCCACCAGGGCGTGATTGGTTTGTGTCTGTCAGAAGCAGCTTTGCAGAGAGGGACTGGATCTTTTCTCTGTATCAGCAGCTTTTTGGCAGGAATTTCCTGAGGGCCTTTCCTCCTCATATAGTCTTAGCCTGAAAAAGAGTCTGACGGGGAGAATTCACTTCCAGTCTGGTGCTGCTGGGGGAGGGCGATAGCCCTATGAACAGTAGCTCATCTCCTGCCTGCTTCCAGCTGCAGATCATCTAAGGGGGGCTGGTACTTGGATGGAGTCCTATTTTTCAAGTATTTTATGCTCCTGCTCTCCTTCCCACCTCCCTCCCCCCCAAATAGATATAGTGAGAGGGTATGGGGAGAGGACACTATATTGTATTTCAGGAACAAGTGAGGGTTTTTATTGGTGGGGCTGGAGAGATTAAACTCTTTCCCTGCTATATTGGCTGAAATGCAACAAGCTCATTATGGTGTTGGAGAACTGAGGAAGCAAACCTGAGCGGTCTCATTTCACTGTCCAAGCTAAATGAAGAAAGTGGCTGCATTAATGGGTGAAGGAGGGTGTGTGTAAGTGTAAAACAAGCACCAATTGTTAAACTATCCCAGACTGGTGACTAGCCACAGGGAGAGAGGTGTAGAATCCCTTTCCTAAGAGTCACTCTTGGAAACCCAAACTCCTGTGAAGCTTGGTGGTTTCTTTCCCCATTGCTGCTCGTCACACAGGTAGTTCTACTTGTACACAAATATCTCCTTCCAGCTCCACCCCACTGCATTCTGAGCTGTCCCAGTTCCCTCCTTTTGAAGCATTGTTCCCTGCCTGGGAGTTTTGGTTTGCTTTGATCCACAAGACCCTGAAGTTCAGGGTTGGACCAGAGCTCTGCACAGCTGGAGGCTCAGGCTGCCTTGGAGCTGAATCAGTCTGTTATGTGAGAGAGGCACATGCTGTTTTGAAGGCCTTGCTGCAGTAGTTGGAGCTAGAGGGTAGCATCTGTCTCTCTCTCTTTCCTGGCTAGAGAGCAGGAAATCCTCATGGATGCCTCCCCCGTTGTTTCTGACAGCCCTTAAAATTCATTAAGAAAAATGAAGTAGGCTCCCCAGCCCACGCTGTGCAGCCATACCTTCTGGTGCCTGATAGAAGCAGGCTGCTGGAAGGCAAATGCAGCTTGCATTCGCTCTGATCTTCACCCTTAAAGGGTCAGTTGAAGAGAAATAGGTGTGGGGGTGGGCCCTGCATTCTGCCCTCATTCTTCTAAGTGATGATAAAGGTGGAGGCATGGCTAGCTCCCCCCACCAGTCACAGGCCACACTTCACAACTAGTATTTAACTTCATGCTGTTGAATGCAGGGTGTGCCGCGTGAGCTGATTGCAAAGAGGGAGAATAATCCCACTAGAGGAAGAGATGGAGAGCGTCTGACATGTTCCCAGAAGTCATCCACTTCCAGTGCCAGAGCATAGCTGGACCCTCAAAGATGCCATTCCCTATATGCCTTACCATGTTCTGTAGGATCAGTAAGCCTGGCAAGGGCCAATTATTGCTTGAACAGAGGCCAGAAGTTACCCCTCAGTGTTCCTCTGCTGTGACATCAGTTCTCTCCTGTTTCCTGGAGTGGGGAGATAGGGAGCTTTAGTTTAACTGAGCCTGGAACTTTCTTCCTTGGGTTCCCTGGAGTCAGACAAATCTCCCCTCCCGCATCAGCTGGGCAAATAGTCTGACTACAATGGAGCTACACTGACACCAGCTGAGGCTCTGTCCCTGTGTGAGACAGGGCTAATTCACAAATGGAAAGGCTATCAGAAATTTGCAAGAAGAACCCAAAGGGGTTGCTGGCTGATAGCTCTGCTCATAGCACATTGCTGACTCCCAACAGAGTGATTCTCAGAGTTGGAATGTCAATATTGATGGGCAGCAATCTAGCTAGGAGAGAGAGAACAGGAAGAGGCGATGGAGGGGTGATGATCTGTGTGGCAAGTGTTTATGAAAGCAGTGGGATACAGCTTGATAAGCCAGAGTGGAATGTTGAAACAGTGCTGGGGAAGGAGGCAGGGAATGGGAAAACAAAGGAGAGGTGATGGCAAGCAACTCATGATGGTTGGAGTCAGGAAACACTCTGTCCCACAGTGTGGGACGCTTTCAGGGTCAGAGGATCTAGCTGAATTTTGTTTTTAATGAGAATCTGGATAAGTGAATATCCATTGATAAGATCTACAGGTATTAAATATCCTGCTTCTGGGTGTCAGCTGTCCATTGCAGAGGTCAGGAAGGGATGTCACCTCCCACCTATAAAGCACCATTGGCCAACAGTCATTACGTGAGGTGGGAGTGGGTTGTACAGCTGCCTGTCTGCTCTCTCAGCTCCCACCCCCAATTAAATTATCTCCTATCTTACTGGATGCTCTGTGGGGGTGGGGTTTTTTTTTGTTTTTTTGTTTTTTTTTCTGAGCCTGAATTTCTTTACTTTTCATACTGGAAAACACACAGCCTGAAGTTTCCCAAATGCTGCTGTTCTAGCTGAGCTCTAGGGAACTCCAGAAATTAGCTCTATCTATATACGGGGAGGCTGAGCTTCCGAAACTTAAGTGGTGACTCCTATCCTGGCTTCTTGTCAGGCCCTCTGCTGCAGAGGTGACTAGTGAATTAGAGCTCTGCAGGACAGAGGCTGGTAAGAACAGTAGCTCTACCAGCCCTTGGACTCTGAATTGTTCTGTGGACAGCTCAGCCCTCACCTCAAACAGCCCACTTCTCTAGAGCTGAACCAGTTATAAGATGTTTATCCGTTCACTCTGTACAGCTCCAGTGGTTAGAGGGTCCTCCAAGCACTGGCCCATAGTGCACTGCTCATAGCAGAAGGGGCCCATCTGGGCTTCGAGGGGGAAGGGTCATGGGGCTGTCAAATCTGTTCTCCAACTGAAGGTTCCCCCCCGTCCATCCACCCCCACAGACTTTCCTCCCAGGGGCCTCTGATAATGCCCCTGGCTCTGACTCCACCTCCTGAGCCAGAAATCCAACTGTGGAACATTTGACTTAATGCGGGGGATGAGAGGGTGTAGGCTGCTGCATGGCCACAGGCATTTTTCGGAGTGTGTGTGAATGCTGAGAAGCTCTACTAATGCCCCTCTGTACCTTAAAGCACTTTGAGTTGGTGATCCAACTAGCACTCCAGGGTGGGATTTCTGGCTCACAGAGTGTGTAGCTGGAAGCAGGGGCATTATTTGTGGCTTGAGGTGGGAATGGAAATGGAGGGGAGGGAGGTCTGTCCTAGCAAACTAGGAGGCTACCTGAGTCAATAGTGGGAGAAGTGGAGCAATAGCTCCTGATTGTTCCTTTGAGGCCTGCAAGCCAATGAACTGTGTTGGTACATTGTGGAATAGGTACCCAGAATCCCTTGCCAACTAACTGCCTGAGGCAAGCGCTAGTGTGGTTACGTGGCTGCCTAAACAGGTGAAGTTTTGCAGGCATCAGCCTACTTTCTGTAACTAATCTAAGCTCAAACTGGTCAGGGCTCCAGTGAGGCAGCCTGCTAGCGACACATCCAAATGCTGTGGTGTGGGACTGAGGCCACAACTTAAAGTTAAGGGCTTCCCCATCCCCTTTTCCCAGAGGTGCTTTTTCCTGCAGCTCCCAGGGACTTCAGTGCATGTATGATGGGGTTCAGTGCAGCTCACCTCTCTGTGCTGTTAGTTCAGTTTTAAATCTTCAACCCTGTTTGGAGTAAAGTTCCTCCTCTCTACACCCGCACTCTGCCACCTCTTTACTCCCCTCTCTTCTGCTGCTTCTGTGCCACCAGGGCCAGCTCCAGGCACCAACTTAGCAAGCTGGTGCTTGGGACAGCCACTCCGGAGAGGGGCGGCAGGTCCAGCTATTCGGCGGCAATTCGGCAGAGGGTTCCTCACTCCCGGTCAGAGCAAAGGACCTCCCACTGAATTGCCGCAGATCGCGATTGCAGCTTTTTTTTTTTTTTTTTTTGGCTGCCTGGGGCAGCAAAACCCCTGGAGCCAACCCTGCGTGCCACTTGCCTCCCTGGTGAGTCAGTTGGGAAACAGCGGTAGGGATGGAGCTGGGGAAGGCTTCCACCAGCCCACGTGTCTGCTCTCCCAGCTATTGGGACCCTCCGCAGACTAGCTTAATCTGCCATCCAAACAACCTGAGCTTGGGCACCCAAAAGAGTGGTGTTTTTTTTTTGTTTTTTTTTTGTTTTTTTTTCAGACATCTTCCCCACAGAGCCGATTGGGATCCCCAGCAGCAACTCCCTGAAACCCATCCCCAGCTCCATGGCTCTTCATTCTGCTCTGCTCCCTCTGTCAGTGTGAATGTGTGAGATGTCAGCCAGAGCCATGAACTGAGCTGCTCATTCAACAGCTCCCTTAGCCTCTGTGCCAAGAGGCACCAGGATGTGCTTTCTGCTGCTCCTCCAAGCCCTGCTTGCTCTCGGAGAAAGGCCCTCGTGTTTTCTGGCTGGTGCAGAATCAGCTACTTTCCATTGGGCTTTATTTAGGGTGTTAAAACAAACCTCTGTATGGAGCTTTTTTTTCCCCTCCAATTTCTGCAATGAGAGCCTGATTTCTCCCCTCGCTGGCGTAACAGAATTCAGCAGACTTCCCTGTGTGAGTGAGGGGAGAATAGAGCTTGTTGGCTTTTGTCCCACAAACACCAATCTTGGAGCCAGTTTGAGTGCAGATCCTGAGCCTCTGCTGCTCCTTTTAGGCCTCCTCAGCTGCTCTTTAGTGAGGGCAGACACTGAGTCACATTTGCTGTCACTGCTGCTAATGGGAACCCTGTGGGCAGCAGTGCAAGTGACCTGAATCAGGTTGGCTTCATGCTGCTGCCTGGGGAAAGCTCCAAGCAGCCCCTGGAGCTACTCCTGGAATGGGGGACAAGACAGGCTGGAGGAAGAGTAGGATAGTGGAAACTTATGGCAGGTAGGAGGTTTTGAGCTGGTTGGGAGAACAGATCTGTTCTCCCAGAGAGAGAGAGAACCCCTTTTCCCTCCCAGCAGCTAGAAGGCACAAAGGGGAATGAAAGGGCAGGTGGATTCACACCTATTAGCTAAATAAATGAGCAATAGGCCACAAAACAGTGGCCTTGGAAAAGGATCCAGGGGCAGCACTTAGATGGCTTTGGGATGTCTCGAGGACAGATGAGCTCTCTGTTCCTTGGCTGAGGAGCAAAGCATCAGATGAGGATGGGAATGTCTCCCGCCTGAGCTTGCAGCCTCCTATTCCCTGCCACCCAAGGCAGGCTTCTCCTCAGTCTGCAAGTCTCCTGCTCAGAGTAGTCTCCATTTGCATCAGACTCTCTCCTTTCATTTTCCCCCTTGCTACATCGCCTGAAGTCATCAGTCTGTGCCAGAATCGTCCAGCTACTGGGCCAGAATGAAGTGGATTATCGCCAGAAGCAGGTGGTGATCCTGAGTCAAGACAGCTTCTATCGGGTCCTTACCTCTGAGCAGAAGTCCAAGGCACTCAAGGGCCAGTTCAACTTTGACCACCCAGGTGAATGGAGCCTGATTCTTGGGAGGAGGTGTTGGGCTGTGTAGGGCTTCAGTGACACCTCTCTTGATCTGAGTCATTCCTTTAATTCTACTGGCACAGAACCTCTTGGTAATGCCAGAGACCTAGCTTCTTGCCCCACTGCTTTAATGTGGGGTGGGCGGGTAGTGATGCAATGCACTGGCTTGCTTGAGACTAGCTGTCATATCCTGGTTAGGTTCTTAGTGAAATGAACCTGGGTCTTGTCCTGGTCCCAAGAGATGGCTGCACCATCCTATAACATTATTTGCACTTCTACAGCCAGTTTCATCCTGAAGATCCTAGAGCGCTCTGCAGAATCTATGCAAACTGCACCACTGAAAAGTAGCTGCCTGTGCTCAGCGCACTGCCCAAACAGAGGGAACGCTGCCCAAGGAGAGTAGAGTTGAAACATCTCCTTAAAGGCTGGAATTTTAAGACTTACTCCAACCCCAAGAAGGTGCTAGTAGAGCCAACTCAGCCTTCCATCCTTTCCAGGCAGATCACTGATTGGCATGTAATGATGGTGGAGTGGGCAGGGGAGTAGCTCAAACTGGTGCTTGATTTCCCCTAAGCCCTCCCCTCTCGGAAGGTACCCTACTGAGCAGGATTTATCTAGAAAACAGACTAGGACTAAATACAAAGGAAACCCAATTCCTGTTACTACAACAGAGACTCTTTCAACTGCTTAATGGGCTGGTGGGAAATTCCAGAACCGCCTCACCCAAAACCCAGCTGCCTTGGGCAACAGGCTGCCTTGCTAACAGAGCCCTTTCTGTGAAGCTGTGGGAGGGAGCTGTTCAGGGATAAAAGGCCGCTCCAGTCTTCAAGGGGCTGGGGTTCGGGAGGAAACTCACTCTTTAGTCTTGGCTTTAAACAAAATCAGTACAAAGATTCTATTGATCTTCAGGGCTGGATCCTCAGCTGGTGTAAAGCAGCATAGCCCCACTGATTTCAGTGGAGTTCTGCTTCTTTCCGCCAGCTGGGATCTGGCCCAATAGTGCTCAGGCCTTGAGGCAGCATGAATCTGCCTGCCTGCACTCCTCAATGTTTAGCTTAGCCAGGACTCTGACTAGGTTGAAATACCAAGATGTATGTGGGCAGAGGTTGGCAGGCAGCCTTCATAACAGCTTGTCTCTCCTCAGATGCCTTTGACAACGAGCTCATCGTCAAAACACTCAAAGAGATCATGGAAGGGAAGACAGTCCAGATTCCTGTCTATGACTTTGTTTCCCATTCCAGGTAAGACACTACTCCTGCCTTGCTCTGCACCTGCTGCTCTGATTCGGGAGCATGGGATGCAGCCCTGTCCATCCTCGTTTGCGGCACCCTCCCTCCCCTGACACCCCAAGCAATGATCTCTTGAGCAGAAACCAGCAATATAGGCTATTTCTGGAGAAGGCATCTTTATTTTGCCAACTCTTATATGCACTATATATCTCCCAAATGCTTGAGCTGAATAGCCTATGCCAAAAACACCCTAGGCTATAAGGGTTACAAAGTCAAGCACTCAAATAAAAAAAATAAATGCCAGAATGTAGGTTAGCCACACAACCTAAACTCTGTTGCTGTACAATCACGTGCTATTTCCCACAGGATCGCTGCTTCATAAAGCGCTTGGGGAATGCAGCATGGCAAATGAGGCTGTTGTCTGTAGGACACCTGCCTCTTCTGCTGGAGGAACTGGAAGGGGTGGGTGGGTCCCTGAGCATGACTGAGTAGTTTGACTCCTGCATGCAGCAGCTGCTTGCTGGAGAGAGATGTGCACATGGTGGTGGTAGTGAGGGAAGGTCTAGCCTGCTCCCTCCTTTCACCATGTTTTAGGAAAGAGCATCTATAGCTTTTGGATTCCCTGGTTAAGCTTTGCCATACTGGGATGGGGTGGAGTGGGGAAAGCTGGGTCAAGAAGCCACCAGCCCCAACACTCCTCTCATTAGGGCAGCTCTTCCTCTTGCTCTCACATGCCTTTCTTGTGCAGGAAGGAGGAGACAGTGACGGTGTACCCAGCTGACGTGGTGCTCTTCGAGGGCATCCTGGCCTTCTACACCCAGGAGGTCCGGGATCTCTTCCGGATGAAGCTGTTTGTGGACACAGACGCAGACACCCGGCTGTCCCGCAGAGGTGAGGGTGCATCGCTAGCCAGGTAGAAAGATGCTACCTGATACATAACTGATTTGGGGAGTTGCTTCTGTGAAACACTGAAGGCAAAGAGATTCTGAAGCAGGATTGGTCTATTGGATTGATGGAAGCAGGGCCGGCTCCAGGGTTTTTGCTGCCCCAAGGGACGAAAACAAAAAAAAGTTGCAATCGGCGGCAGCTCCATAGCGCCACTTTCTTCTTTGGCGGCAGGTCCTCCCCCCCCCCCCCCCCCTTGAGGGACCGAGGAACCCACTGCCGAATTGCTGCCGAAGAGCCTGACATGCCACCCCTTCCCCTTGGCTGCCACAAGCACCTGCTTGCTGAGCTGGTGCTCTTCCATCCAGGGCCAGGGCCAGCTCCAGGCATCTTCTGTGACTTCTAACTAGACAAAATGAAAGGGCACTTGGCCTTCGTGATCCCAGGTATTAAATCAACCCCCAGTTGGCATCAGGAAACTCCTGCCCTGTATCCCAAGTGGTAGTGGGTTGTGTGGGTTTTATGCTTCCTGAAGCAGCTGGCTTTGGTGAGCATGAGTGACAGGATTCCAGACCAGATGTTCAGTTCTGTTGTGGAAGCTGCTCTGAGAGAGCTGTTCCTAGCTGCAGTGGCCCTATAGATTCCCTTCAGTGCAGATGGCTGGAATGCCAGTTCTCTGCCAGTCATGGGGTGCCAAAAGCAGCAGTACGGCAAAGCTGTTTAAAGACTAGTTCCAAGTGCAAGGCCTGTTGTGTAGGAGAGGGCATGGCAGGTGGGGATGGGCTGTGTAAGCTCAGGGAGTGCCTATAGGAAGGTAGAGTCTCTGCAGATACTTCTCATGCTTTGGGTGGATAAGGGGCTGTCTCTAAGGGCTTGCACTAACAGTCTCTCCTTACAACATGATGGCTAATATCACTGCATCCTGGAACTCCTCTCGTGCCTAGTGCTCGTTGGGAGCAGAGGGCTTGGGGGTCACTTCCAAAATTGATTTCCTTGGGTGCAGTGTTTTCTGGGAGCTGAAGGGCCTGCCTGGCAGGATTCCCGCGGCCCAGTCAGCTCAGGCTATGAACACTGGCCAAGAACTGACTGTGGAGGGGGCATGGCAGGGCAGTTGAGGGTTGGGAATAGGGACACACAGAATTTGGGAGGTGAAGGTCTTGTGACACTGGATTGTCTGTCTTAGCTACCTGTAGAACTTGGGGAGTAATAGGCGTATTTAACACTAATGTATCTCCCTGGAGTCCTGTTGCCACTTCTGTCCCCAGACAACCACTGCCACTCTATTAGTAATGCTAATGGCAAGAGCTGGCCTGCTGTGGAGGCTGGACTCTGATGGGGCAATGGAAGGACTGGAGTTGAGGGAGGTCATGTGTTTTTCAATTGGGATGAAGCAGGCAGGTCAGTTGGGTGCTCTGGTTACCATATTGCCAATTCCTGGAATTGAAGAAACTCCTCCTCCCCAACCCGTGCAGTACCACTGAGAGCACTAGAACCACCAGACTCTGGCTCCAAGCACATGGGGCTGCAGTACTCTGTGTGTGTGTGTGTGGTGGGCTACTCCTACTGCAGTCAGCCCTCTTTGCTCTTAGCCTCCTTGCTTAGTATCGACAGTCTGGGCTGACTCTGGATGGGTTACATAAGAACAGCTAGACTGTCAGACTAATGATCCATCTAGCCCAGTATCCTGTCTTCCAGCAGTGGCCTGTTTCAGAGGGAAAGAACAGAACAGGGCAATATTTGACTGATCCATTCCAAGCAGTCAGAGGCTAAGGACACCCAGAGCATCACATTACATCCCTAATCATCTTGGCTAATAACCATTGATGGATCATATCCTCCAGGAACTTCTCTAGTTCTTTTTTTGAACCCAGTTATGCTTCACCACATCCCATGGCAATGAGTTCGACAGGTTGACTGTACATTGTTTGAAGATGTACTTCCTTATGATTGTCTAAACCTGCTGTCTGTCAACACCATCAGGTGACCCCTGGTTCTTGTGTAATGTGAAGGGGTAAATAACACTTATGATTTTATGGTCCTCTATAATATCCCCCCTTTGTCTCTTTTCTAAGCTGAACAGTCCTAGTCTTTTTAATCTGTCCTCATATAGAAGCTGTTCCATGCCCTTAATCATTTTTGTTGCCTTCTCTGTACCTTTTCCAATTCATCTTTTTTTGGGATGGGCAACCAGAACTGCATGCAGTATTCAGAGTATAGGTGTACCAGAGAGAAACAGTGTCATTAGATATTTACAGTCTTATCTATCCCTTTGCTCGTGGTTCCTAATATTCGGTTAGCTTTTTTGACTGCTGTTGAGTACTGAGAGGATGCTTTCAAAGAACTATCCACAACGACTCCAAGATCTTTCTTGAGTGGTAACAGCTAATTCAGATCCCAATATATTGTACGTATAGTTGGGATTATGTTTTCCAATGTGCATTTGCTTTTATCAACATTGAGTTTCATCTGCTGTTTTGTTGCCCAGTCTCTCAGTTTTGTGAGATCCCTCTGTAACTCTTTGCAGTCTGCTTTGGGCTTAAATATCCTGAGTAATTTTTGTACTGGTCTGTAAATTTTACCACCTTGCTTTTTACCCTTTTCCACTTCACTTATGAATATATTGAATAGCACTGGTCCCAGTAGAGATCCCTGGAGGACTCTGTTTACCTCTTTCCAGTCTGAAACCTGACCATGGATTCCTATCATGTAACCAGTTACTGCTCCATGAGAGGACCTCCCCTCTCATCCCATGACTGCTTACTTTGGTGAGGGACCTTGTCGAAGAGGAGCTGGGATAGTTGCCCTTTCAGAAAGGGATTTCCTTCAAAGTGATTCAGACCAATGACTTGAAGAGCCGCGGAGGCACAATTCACAACATGAACCTTATTGTACTAGGACTCTAGTCCCTTGGTATGGTTCCCAGTCCTCTAACTTGGCAGTGCTTGATGTAGGGCTGCTGTCCATAGGCTGTGGACATGAGCTCTGCTTGAACTGCTCCAGAAGCTGAGCGGGGCTCTTGCACAGCTCATAGTCTTTTTGAAGGTCTTGATTGGAGCAAGCGCTGCATGTAGGAAGCAGAAGACTGGCTACCACATGTGCACTCAGCGGAGGCTGGGCATTATAGAGCAAAAAGGGACCATGGGCAGCACTGCTCTGTGGCTGGTGGTGCAGGGTGGTGGAGAGGCCTGGTTTAGTGTTAACTACAAAACATAAGTTGCAGGATGGCATTGGGGAAATGCAGACAAACTGGTGCTGCTGTCACACTCATTGCTTCCTGGCCACCCTGGAGAAAAGAGGTGTGTGACTGACTGACAGACAGGAAGGACCTGGGCTGAAGACGTGGTGCTGTGTATTGCATTTTGTAAGAGCTGACAGCCAGAGCCAGCTGCAGTGGGAGCTGTGTTGCAAATTTAAGGCCTTAAAACCAACTGTTTGCTAGGATGCCTCTCCATGCAGTGTAGGGAGGACTTTGACACCACAGGGTCTGCAAGAGGTTATGGGATGTCATCTACTGGCAAATGCTCGTCAAGTTTTTTGTTTTTTTTGAGTCACCTAAGGGATTTAAAGACACACCTTTTTAATAGATGTCTTTAAATCCCCTGTGCTTAGAAGCTTGTGTCAATCATGATTGCCCAGAGGGAATGGAAATTGTGAAAATGCCCACAAACAATATTTTAAATAGTTTTGTCTTAATAGACTACATTTTGTTTGTAAAATTCATTTTGTGCAAACTGTGAAATTGAACACTCATTCATGCTGTCACGAGTTTTCTAAAGATGTGCTTTACACAGGGCCCTATGTATGCAGCCTTGGAAATCTCAGCTGAGGTGTCTGAGTATAGGGGGTGAAAGTAAGTGAAAGGACTTACTGGTGTCCTGGGCAGGGGGTGTGGCCTTCAACAAATCACCCCCAGGACTACCAGCTGGGAGTCCCGGAGCCCTGGGCCCTTTAAATCACCCCTGGGCCCTGGCCACTGCTACCGCAGCAGAGCTCCAGACCCTTCAAAGCACCTCCCGAGCCCTGCCGCAGCTACCCTCGGGCTCATGCAGCGGGGCTTGGGTGGCGATTTAAAGGGCCCAGGGCTCTGGCCGCTTCAGGGAGCCCCGAGCCCTTTAAATTGCCAACCTGGGGAAGCCAGTCCAGTCTGGCACAGTGTGCTGGCTCTTGCCAGTATGCCATAGCGGCCCATACCAGCTTACTTACCCCTCTGCTGAGTATAGACAAAACAGGACACTAGAGTAGAACTCCATTAAGGGACTCTAGGGAAGGCCTGCCCAGCACAAGTAGGTGTCTCTGTAGAATTCCAGAGATGTGTTTATCCTGCGTCTGAGATGGGATTTCAGTGCTGGCCGAGAAAGCTAGAGCAGAGATACTCCAGGATACCTCCCACTATCAAGCCAACGTTACTGTCTCGTCAGTAGCTAAGATGTCGTCATTGCTGATGAATGCTACTTTTTTTTTTTTTTTTTTTTTTTTTTTACACCCATCTGTCTCCTCTCTGCCCAGCCTGCTGCTTCCACATGACCTCATTCAGGGAGGTCACAGTACAGTCACTGCTGTGGGGGAGGGAGAACTAGCAGGTCACATACACTGTATATGGACCTTACAAAACGAGTCTCCCTTAACCAGTGGTCATGATATTGGAGATCTAGGATTTGCCATCTGTCCAGTTGCATCTCCCACCTCTGTAGATGGCCTGTGTCTCATGTCCCAAGCAAAGGTGAAAATCACCTGTATTTGGCTGACAGTGCAGTACTTTATATAGGATCACTGTAAACCTGCCTGACCACTGTGGCAATCGGCTCATGCCCTGAAACATGAGATTTGGTTACCTTTGTCTTAGCATGTGATTTCTAGCATTATTGGTCTTACAATTATCCAATCCCTTTTTAAAATCCAGCTATAGTTCTTTCTGGTGCTAGGAACTGAGAAATGTCCCTCACCCCAATGATAGTAACTAAGGAGTGACCCCCCACACACACACACCACCACCACCTCAATGAAGAAACTGAGCCAGCTGATTTGGAAAGACCTCACTGATCGCTGAGGTGGGTGTGTTAGTGGGGCTTATCGGTCTTGGCTAATGGAGCCCTGGAAGCAAGAAATCATAAGTGATGAACAGACAGCCCATAAAGATAACGATCATCAAATCGGTGCTCGATTACCCTCTTGCAGCCCTTGCTATCGGTAAAAGTCAGTGACTAGGAACTGTTCGTGTTCAATATCTCTCTTCCTCCTCTTCTCCCCCCACCCCACCCCCGCTTCTAAAGCCCTGCAATATGGCTGGCTGGAGACCAGCAGGCCCACTGGAGAGCAGCTCCTCCCAAAAAAAAGGATTGACCACCCAAAAGCTTTCTGTGTGTTACCTTTCATAGGCATTGTGGAAAGCACCAGTCACAGCCTTGTTTCTCTCCTTCCCTGATCAATGACCAAGCATGTACTTATCTCAACCAGGAATGGGATGTGGGGGGAGATCCAATGGCTGTGTTTCACAGAAAGCCAGAGCTGGTGACTAATAGTCCTTTCTGGCTGTAACCTCTGAACTGCAGAAACTAGGCAGGATGATGTAGTGCAGTGGTTCCCAAACTGGGGTTTGGGAACCCCCTGGAGGTTCACAAAATGTTACAGGGGGTTCTCATGGGGGGGAATTCTCTAATGGCGGACAGAGCTGTCCCTAGGGATCCCAGGTACCACAGGGCCAGCAGCCCAGAGCTCTGGGGACTTCCAAGAGCTATGCAGATCAAAGCAAGCATATCTATCACACTGAGGAGACTTAAACTTCAACACTCCTTGTAAGAAACTGAAAGGAAGATGGATTTTTTTTGCTGTTTTTAAAATTAAATAGGCAGCTAGTATTTCATAAATTATTATGAAGAACAAGTTTAAGCTTTGTGTAACATGCATTGTTTGCCTGGACTGCTCAAGACCTGAATTCTTGTGCTGGAGGAACTCCGAATTGGCTTCTTAAATACCTTCATGCTGTTTCACATCTGATACTCCTTAATGAAATCTAGGAGCCTTGTTTTATAACAGGCTTAATCAAAGTGGTACAAGCTATGAACCTGAGATCTTGGAAGAGTGTTGCCGTTTTCATAATGTAATACTGTAATGATTAATATAGTGTGTAATAATCATGTCATAAAAACCAATTTTATACTTCCAAGATTACTGCTTTTATACTTTATCCTCAGGTAAGAGAGAGCATCCATGGAAACGTTCATTTTTTAGGAGGGGGTTCAAGAGATTTGACATTTTAGTGAAAGGGGTTCGCGGGTTGTTAAAGTTTGGGAACCACTGATGTAGTGGGATCTGGCAGCCCACTCATGAGACATTACTGTAATCGAATGTTACTGTGGGAACCAGAGCCCAGAATCCTGGATTAGCACGGGCTGGAGCAGTAAATTTGGGACTTGTGGTTTTTGTAAATTGCATCATGCTCTTTCTGCTAAGAGTGGTTCTGCTGCCAGATCACAGAACTGGCCAGCTGCTCCAGATACTACTCCTTGACTGACAGGAGACTATCAGCCCCATTACAAAGGAGTCTCTACAGGGACTCTGATGGGAGATGCATCAGGCCTGATCTGATCTTTGCCAGCCCTCCTCGTTCTTACGTGTATATCAGGCTTTCTGGATGGGTGTGAATTGTGCATCAGCAAAGCGCATAGACCACTAGAAATAAAAGAATAGCCATGGTGGCAGGTAAATTAACTCCTCACTTAGTGTAGTTAGGTTCGTGAAAAATGCAACTTTAAGTGAAATGATGTTAAACTAATCCAGTTTTCCCATAAGACTTAATGTAAATGCGGGGGGTTAGGTTCCAAGGAAATTTTTTCTGGGTAGACAAAAAGCATTGTACTGTACTGGAGTCGGGAGGTGCCCCGGCTTACCCCACACAGGCACAGCCTGCTGCAGGCAAGGACACTAGGAAGCACCTTGTACAGCAGCAGCTTCGCCCCCAGAAGGACAGGTGCCAGCTTTGCCAGGGGATGTTCCAGGCCCACCTCTTCCTACCCCTACTCCACCTCCTCTCCAGAGCACACCACGTCCCTGCTCCTCCCTCACCCTCCTAGAAAGTCTTAAGTGCCAGAAAACAGCTGTTTGGTGGCAGGGGAAGCGCTGGGAGGGAGGAGGAGGAGGCAGAGCTCTCCCACAGAATTCTACACGCAGTGGACAGAGCAGGCAGCCAGATGAGGTTATAAGGGAGCATTGCACAACTTTAAACGAGCATGTTCCCTAATGGAGCAGCAACATAACTTCGAAACGACATTAAGCGGGAAGATGTTAAATGAGGAGTTACTGTAAAGCCCAGTTCCTCGGGGGAGGAGCCTTGTGGAAACAGAATTGGAGCCTCCCCTGTCTTCTTGGACACCCTCCCTACCTATCCTGAGGGTGCCTCACCTATTCAGAGTATCATGGCTGACACTGTGGTAAGTCTGAGGGTGCTGGACTCCCTACAGTTGTAGCCTGTATGCTGAAGCACCCGGCATGTGGGGCAGAAGAACTGCCACCCAGAAACAGACCCATGATCAGGCTAGTCCAGTATCCTGTCTTGGACAGTGGCCAGTGCCAGTTGTTTCAGAGGAAGGTGCAAGCACCCCACAGTGTGAGTTTAAAGGATAAACTGCCCTGGGAAAGTTTCTTCCTATCCCCTGTTAGCTATGGTCAGTCTATGCCCTGAAGCACGAGGATCTGTCTGGCTCTGAGCAATGGTTAATCAACTCCTTTGTGTTTAAAAGGGAACTGTAGAAACCCCACCATGCATGGGGTTGTGTGTGACCTTCATACAGGCTTTCTCCCCCTCAGGCCAGGGAGTGCAGCATGGAACCAGGAAAGCTAAATTCTCCCTCTTCTTGCCCATTTATTGTGTGCTGCTCAGAAAATCTATGCTGGGTTTTATGAAGCTTTTGGAGAGGGAAGACGTCAGTAGGAGCAGCCTGGAATGGGGCCGGTCTGGTGTCTAGGCCAGGAGCAGATGCCAGGCTTGCCGATTCCTGTTCCCACCCAGGATCCCATGGCATGCGAAAGGCGTGTCTCGGAACTGACAGCCAAGCACAAGCAGGAAAAGAGATCATCAGAGCTGCTGGGTCAGCTCCAAACTAGCCTAGAGAGACAATGCTGCTTTGCCTGCTGACAGCACTGGGCCAGTGACTGGCTCCCTGAGGAGGCGGCTGACAATTGTCACAAAAAGCCAGCTGGCTGGTGCTGTGAGCAGCCTGCTCCATGCTGCCCTGGCATGCTGGGGGAGAAGTTCCTTCAAGCTCTTCCTGAAAAGAGCCTGGCACTGTCTGCTCTGTGGGTTTGCCCCAGCTTCAGCCATCAGCTGGCTGCACCAGGACCAGTCCCTCATGTAGAGGGGCAAAGCCACTCTACTCCAGCAGAGCCCGACTCCTGCATAGGAGGGAGACGGAAGCTGCACTGGTGTGAATCTGTTTCTCTTGTCTTCCCTGAGGCGGTTACAGCCGATTACTGGAGTCAGCAGGAATCTCCAGTGCAGGCAAGGCCCGGCTATCTCACCACCAGGTGAAGGTGGAGACTGTCCTCTCCTGATACCTACCAGGAGTTTGTGGGGAAGGATGGGATTGGTCCAGAATGAGTCCTGGAACTCCCAAGCATCATTCAACCTTCTCTTATCACCCGTCTCCCACAAGGATAGCAAGGCAGTGGCTTGTTCATGGTGGGGAAGTGGGGTAGCTTTCACTTGTCTGGTTTGAGAGCCACCACCCTTGTGTTCCTGCCCCCCAGGTAGAACTATCCAGTTTACAATGCAAAAGCTGCTGTGGAACTGTTAGCCTCGGCTTCTGAGTCTCCCTGCCTTGGGGGTCAGTGCAGGATTTAACAATATTCACAGATCTGTGTGAGGGGCCTATGACTGGAATAATGGGGCTGCAGGTCAGGGGTGAGGGGCATCAGCAGAGCTGTGGGGGGCCTCAGTAATGTAGTAGCATCAGGGCTGTAGGCTGTGACTGGTGCATTGGGCGAACTCTGGAGGCAGGACTGGAATGCTGTGCACTGATAGACCTAGAAGGGGGGAACATTCACAGCCTGCTCCATGTTGCCTGGCTCAGGCCTGTAATATCAGCCCCCTCTTATCAGGAGCTCTTGCAACAAATGGCATTAAACTGAGAGCCATCTAGCCTGCCTGGGGTGTGGCCTGAAGAGTGCTGGGAAAGGAGCCTGTCTGGGAAACAGGGGTGGGGATGCTTTGGCCCATGCAATTGGCTCCTGACTGCCTTGTTTTTCTCCTCCTAGTGTTACGAGACATCAGCGAGCGAGGCCGGGACCTTGAGCAAATCTTGTCTCAGTACATTACTTTCGTCAAACCAGCCTTTGAGGAATTCTGCTTGCCAGTGAGTGAGGAAAAACAACCACCCCACGAAACGGCTGGGAGCCCCTTGACTGGGAGCCCTCTTCTCGCTGGGGCCTGCCCTACCCAGGCAGCAGCGTCACTTTACTCAGGGTAGCGCCAGCCTGGACACTGCATTCTCTCCCTTCAGGCACAGATGGTTGCATGGCAGGGCACAGAATCTGTTGCTCTCAATGGTCGCTTCCCTGTGGCTGGGATTTCTGGCTGGATGCAGCAGCAGCAGCAGGGGACGTCCCTACTTGGGGCTATGCACAAGCTGCAGCCACAGTGGCTTACAGGCTGTCGTGGGTGTGCTGGGACACGCTGATTTTTCCCTTCCCCACCCCTGGAAGGCAGCTAGTACTCATGCCTTCTGGATGGCCCAAAAGGAGGGGGGCAGGGGACTGAGCTCTGTGCTGCAAGTCTTGGCCTGGGGTCCCACTTCTGGCTGGCTACAAAGCCAATGAAGAGCTTGCTGGGTGCCAGCTGTAGATTCCTGGAATCAGAATTGAAGTGACTTCAGGTGCTGCCAGTGGAGGTGGAGATGGTTTTGGCTCCCAGGGAAGGCAGAGGGAGAGCGGGGGACCTGGGAGGTGAACACAAGGAGCCCACGTTGCCAGTCTGTGTGGTAGCACCTAGAGAGTTGGAACAAAAAGATCAGGGCCCCCTTGCACTAGATACTGGCCATGTGCCTAGTAAGAGACAGACCCTGCCCCACAGAGCACATCTAAGCACCACAGGCCAGGAAGGATTTTTATCACCTGCTTGCACGTGGGGGAAACAAGACACTGAGATGACTTGCCCAAGATCGCAGGTCAGTCAGTGGCAGAGGTGGGAATAGAACCCAGAACTCCTGACTCAGTCAAGTGCTTTAACCATTTGACCACCCTCCTCCTTAACTGTTTCTTTCCTATTCCCAGCACTGCATTTCCTTCTCCTCAAACCAGGGAGGGAAAGGGTGGGGCAGAGCCTTGCTTTGCTCCAGAGAGAGAGCTACATTAGTGGGTCCCTTGGGGATGCAAGGCCTGGCTAAGGAGGCTCTGGGACAGTCCAGGGTTGGACCCTCCTTCCCAGCTATCTGCTGTCACACACAGTCATCACTGGCTTCTGAGAGACATGGAGTGGAGCAGACCTGTCATGGGAGCCAAGTCTAGCGCCTTCCTTGATAGAGTCAGGGGAGGGTGTAGAGGCCTGGCAGGAAGGGTAGGTAGTTGACTCCAGAAAGCAGGCAAGAAGCTGTATTCTAGCCACCTTGGCGCACTCCTCTACTGATCATCGATCCCCAGCAAAAGTGTCACTGCTGCCCTCATCTGCTGATGGTCCTGCAGGGAGAAGAGTGCGCAACAGAGATGGCAGCAACATCTCTTCTCTTCCTGCCCTGGTGAATCCTGCCTCTGACTGATCTGCACCCCCTGCTCTAAGCTCATGGCTCAAGGGGCAGCTATTCTACTTGCATGCAGTGCAGAACAGGCAACCTGGTGTAAGCGCTGGCGATCCTGGTGCTGATCTCCTAACAAGCTCCGGGTCAGACAAGCTGGGAGGGAATCCCCATGACTGGAATCTGACAGATCCATAGCTATGTAGTGTTCTTGTAGCCATGTCAGTCCCAAGATCCTAGAGAGACAAGATGGGGGAGGTAATGTCTTTTATTGGATCATTTGATGTTGATATGAGAGAAACTTTCGAGCCACGCAGAGCTCTTCGGGTGTGGGAAAGGTAGGCAGTGTGTCGCAACTAAATATCAGAGCGAACAGGTAGGTTAGCTTAAGTAGTTAATGTACATTTATCTGTTTGCTCTTATATGCAGCTGTTACGCTTAGAGTACTTTTCCCAGACCTGAAGAAGATCTCTGTGTGGCTCTGAAACATCTCTCGCTAGCAGAAGTTGGTCCAATAAACAATATTCCTTTCCTCACCTTGTCTTAGGGCTAGTCTACACTTGCAACGCTAAAGTGCTGCTGCGGCAGTGCTCTAACGTGGCTTGTGTAGTCATGGCACAGCGCTGGGAGAGAGCTCTCCCAGCCTTTTTTTTTTTAAACCACCTCCACGAGGGGCGTAGCTTCCAGTGTTGGTGCACTGGCTACACTGACGCTTTACAGCACTGAAACTTGCTGCACTCGGGTGTTTTTTTTTTTTCATGCCCCTGCAGCGCTGTGAAGTGCCAGTGTAGATAAGCACTAAGAGCCAGAGCTAGACTGTAATGGGCTCTCAAACTGCCATTATCTAAAGCCATGAATAACGTAGCAGTTTATGGGGAGAGGCTATTTCCACAGCCTGGCCACCGCCTCTGGGAGCCCCCGCGGTGGCTGTGCAGGGCAGATCCTGCAGCAATGAGAACTCTTAGATGCTTGGCCCGGTGCACTGGTTTTGTTGTTGATAGCAGTGCAGTGTGGATGGCTTCACTGTGCTCCAGGCTAAATGCCAAGATGGGGATGAAGCTGTTGTTGGCATTGTGGGGAAGGAAGGGATGAGCCAGCAAAGAGTAGGATGCTGCATCCTTAACCTTCCAGAAGGATAGTGTAAGCAACACTGAAATCCATCTAAACAAACTAGTTGGTAGCCTCTCCCCACAAACTCCCTGTGCAACTCAGTCTTGTCAACTCCTGTGACCCTTATTGCGAGTCTGGTGATCTTTGGTGGGATGTTTATCTTGAAGCACCAACTTCCGGAATCATGAGATTCTCACCTGATCACAACTTTTACTAATGAAACTTTGTGGCCTCCATGGTTGTGGAGAAAAGCATGAAAACATACTTGGAGTGTAGCCTAAAGCTCAAACAAGAACTAATGAAAAGAAGCCAAAATATGTTTTTAATGTCCCATGGTGGGGTGGCTGGTTCATTGGTTTCTGAGGCCTGACTGGGTTTGGCACTGCTACATTATGGTATGAAATCTTCAGAGGCGCAGAAGCAATGAAAATACTTCAAGGCTGGGTCAGTTACACCTCTGGTCTCTCCCACTCTCTTCTCACAGACCAAGAAGTATGCTGACGTGATCATCCCCAGGGGGGCAGATAATGAAGGTGGGTGGTGATGCTCTTCCTTAATGGATGGGGAGGCTTCATGTGGGGAAACTGACTAATGGGGCCATGGCTGCTGTTTGGCATGTGGACGTCAAAGACTCCTGCAGGTCTGGGGTTAGATGGGAGCCAGTGTGGCTCCTAGTGAGGTGATGAGTCCCGTATTTGGCTTTCAAGGTCAGTTACGGTCTGCAGACTTAGTTGGAGGAGGTGCTCTCTCATGGGAAACTGTTAGGTGCTCCCTGTTGCTGCATGGGTGGGCTGGCAGGCTGCAGCTTACTGTGTGAGTCTGAGTACAAGAGGCAGTAACTCAGAGTAGCGTGTCTCCTGCAGTGTGAACTCCTTCTGGAGTGAGACGTTAAGGCAAAGGTGGCTTAGTATGTCTGAAGTACATATACTCGGATAGTCCCAGTAGAGAGGCAAAGCCAGCTCTTCAGCTGCTGTGAATCAGTGTCACTTCGCTGACTTGTGTGGCTAGGACGAGGCACCGCCTGCATGTGGGAAGCATCACTCAGTGACTTGGCTGTCGTCACTGTTCACTGCAGTGCTGACAGCCTGGCACTCCCGGGCATGTGCCCCACTACATTGCAAAGGGAGCTGAGAGTGGCCACCTTTCTGTAACTTGGGACTTGTTTACACTGTACAATCCTAACCCCAGCTCTGTTTCCCCCACATCCAGTGGCCATAAACCTAATCGTGCAGCACATCCAGGACATTCTGAACGGAGGACACAGCAAACGCCAGATCAACAGCTGTCTGAATGGCTACACCACTCCGTGCCAGAGGCAGCCTTCTGAGTCAAGTAGCCGGCCACACTGACCCCGGACATTGGCGTGAGGTTGGGGGTGGATGGTGGTTGGGCTCTGCTGCAGCTGATCTGTCCGTACTGTGTCCAATCACACCCCCACCTCAATATTTAAGAAACCAGATGGAGACACATGCCTTTAATTTTGTATCTTGGAAATGAGAGAGGAGCATCTGGATTCCCAGATGCCGCTGGAGATGCCTACCGCTGGCTTCGCTCAATAACCATTCCAGCATGGAACCAGCTATCAATACAGAATCGCTCTATTTTTGTGTAAAAAGAACAATGTAAAACTACTTGCCATAAGGTATTTGCCAGGCTTGGTATTGCTGAGGGCAGCTGGGACGGGGCGGGGACACATGGGTGCTTCTGGTGTGGGAAACTGGTAAGTGTGTGTGCGGTAGGGGGTGGGGGGGGGACTGCACCAAAGGCTTCAAACTAGGTGACCAAGTGGCTTAGGAGCCAGAAGTAGCCACCCCATGGTTGGGGGGGAGTGGGTGGAGGCTTGGTGTGGAGCATACAGTGATGCTTTTGCTGCTGGTCTGCGTGGCTTGTCACACAGCTGCTGTGCCTGTTCTGCAGGAGGGTGCTGGGTTTGGTTGATGGGGAGGGATGGAGTTGGGGAGAACAATGGCTGAAACCTCAGCTGCTCTTTCCTACTCTGCTTTCCTTCCCCCATCTCTGCTAGCTGCTTGCCTTGCCAAGGCTCCCCACTGCCCCTATCCCACAGCTGACTTCCTGCTGGCTGTGGTTTTGGGGCTGGAGTGATTCATCACACAAAGAACTGACATGCAGAGGGGGGAGGGGGTTTGAAAGGATGAAATTCTGGGCTTGGCTATTAACAGCTGCTGGCCCATCAGACTCCTGCCACAGGGCTGGATGTCAGGAGCACCTCGCGCCTGTCTGGCTAAAAGTGTCTGGGGGCTCTCCTCAGCTTTCTGGAGTTTGGTAGAGGGGAGGCCTGGGGCCATGGGTGGAGCAATATGATAGACATGAGTGTGCCCTAGCACGACCCGACCCGTTGGCCAGCTGCTGAAATAGCAAGAGCGCCAGGTGAGAGCTGGGGCGGGGGGTTAAGAATGTGCATGCTGTCTGAAGGGGCCTTGCTCCTCCCTGAGCGGGCTTTGAGCTGAAGCTGCTTACAGCTTCCCTGAGGCTGCTCCCCGGCTGGTCTGCGGGGAGAAGAAAGGGCAGTTGAGTTAGAAGCTACAGAGCAGCCCCTCCCAGTACACCCTGCAGCGTAATGCTATGCCAGGGCACTGCAGTGTTGGCACAGGGGGTGTGTGTCCCGTGCCCAGCTGGCTGTGAAGAGTCTAGTGCTGCTGGCACTCTGGGCCACCCTAGAGCAAGCCCCTCTGAGACTGGAACCTCTGCCCCTAGAGAAGCCTGGCCCGATGCCCAGTTTCTACTTGAAGCTTCCACGGCAAACCAGTGAGTGCCTTGGCTGGGATTTGGGCCAGAGGATCAGATTGTCTCCACACTCTCCCTGCTACCTGCTTTCTTTGCCGGCTGGTGGGATCTTCTCCCCACTGATGCTGGGTAAAGCAACCTCTTTTCAGGGCCCTTGAATTAGCTTTGGGCTTGCTGTTCGCTCAGAGCCCCCTGGGCACATGCCCTCTTTCCCCATTACTAGAGAAGCGAAGACTTGAGCAGTCACCACTATTGGGAGTATGGTAGAGGGCAGGTCTAGAGGGGGCCATCCTGATTGGGCTGGGGTGTTAGCCCTCCAAATTACTTCAGAATTGGCTTGGTTAAGGATCTGAGCTGGATTGGACCTGGAGTGAGTTCTCTGCTCCCTGAGAAGGTGCTAAACCCACATGTGCCTGTGTTCAGACCCCAGCCTGCCAGTATTGCCTTGGGAGAATGTATCCCGAAGCACTTGCTCTTTTCACGGAGCTCTGCGGAGACTAAAGCCATTACAGTTCATTCCGAGGGATGGGTGGCTGTGCTGGCTGTAAGTGACTGTGCCATGATGTGGCACAGACCATGGGACTTCAATTTAGTGCAAGTGCTGCAGCTGTCAGGCACAGCTGTACTTGAGGGCATATCACTGTGGTGATAAAGACACCCCCACCCCCAAAAGCCTCCATTGGGGGGAATTGGGAGCAAAGGGATGGTTCTTTACGGGGAAGGAGCAGCACTGGAAAGGGTCTCTTCTGCTCATCTTGGGTTCCCTTAAGAACTGAGGAATCCCCCAGTGCTAACCTTGTCATTTCCCATTGAGCTGTGCTGTGGCCTTTGCCCTCAAGCCTGCTGGCGCTTTGCTCTCCTTTTCCCTGAGCGGCTCCCCACATGGGACTGGTTGGCTTCCCTGGGGACTCAGCATCTTTGTGAGCTGTGTTCAGTACCAGGATCCTGTGCTTTGGGGTGAGCCTTCAAAGCTCAGGCTTGTTCTTGCCCCCCTGTAGGCATCTAGAGTCCTGCAAGGCTTCTGCATGGTCCTGTTCTTGGGCTAACTAATGAGGAATAACTTAGAGGCCTGGCTTCTTAGAGAAAAGAGAAGCTTATTATTCACCTTCTGCTGGCTTTTCTACCATCCCTGTTCAGCTGGAGGAGAGGGAAGTCAAGGTGTGTGTGATAAGCTCTCTGAGACCACAAGGGGGCAAGGAAGGGAATAGATGCCCCAAGTCAGCACTGCCGGGGAAAACCATTCCCTCTCTTCCTCACCTAATTGTGGGATGGGAAGCCCTTCTCCCCTCCACCCTGTCCAGAAACTCCTCCAACAAACTCTTGAGGCATGGCAGTCTCCCTACTCCTGAGACCCAGTGATGCCTGGGTTGTCCCAGGAGGGCCAGAGGCCAGCCCTTAGGTAACAAATGTCTGGAGCCCTATAGAGGGGAGGAGGTTACCAGGGACTGGAGGCTCAGCCTGGGTGGGGTGGCTTTCAAGACTGATGTACTGTTCTGCCCTTTCCTCTAAATAAAGAGGAAATAACTGGATACTGGTGCTTCTTGTCTCCTCTCTTAAGGTGATTGCCAGCTGAGTGGTCCAGGCTTGGGCCTGCATGACCTCTCCTGACTTTCTGCTCTGTAGGGGAGAGCCTGCCCCTATGGCCTTGGACCTCAGTCCCATCTGCAGGGGCTGTTCCGTCTAAACTCTCATGCTGAAAAATCATGGCTGTGGATTGACAGCTGGCTGACTACCCAGGCAGCACTCCCTGCTGACTCACTAGAGGAGGGTGTCATCCACCCAGCTTGGAGGGTGGATTTAATCAGCAGCTGTGAAGAATCCTGCAGAATCAAAGCTTTTGGGCTTGTCTACACTGGCAATTTGCAGTCCTGCAACTTCCTTGCTTGGGGTGTGGAAAAAACACTCCCCTGAGTACAGCAAGTTTCAGCGCTGTAAAGGGCCAGTGTAGACCATGCCCCAGTACTGGGAGCTATGCCACCCGTAGAAGTGGGCTTGTGTGGTGTGTTTTGAGGGCTGGGAGAGCGCCGCGACCACACAAGGCACATTAAAGCACTGCCGCGGCAGTGCTTTAGCATTGCCAGTGTAGACTAGCCCTTTGGGGTTTTTTTGCTTTTTGGTTTGGTGTGTTTTTTTTACAGCTAGAAAGCACCTTCCATGTGAAACTCTGTCCTAGTCCAGCAACTCAGCAAACTGGAGAATGGTCTGCAGCCATAGACTAACGATGGCACTTTAAAGAGCAGATTTCCCACGTGGTTTAGGGGTCCAGTCGTGAACCTGACTTGCGCACACCACTGCAGCTTGTGCAATAGCAGTAGGCCCAAGAGTATGCTCCCTGACTCAAAGTCCTATGTCCTGTGTTATGCAGGAGTTCAGACTAGATGACCCTAGTACCTTGCTGGCCTTGGAATTTATGTAATACTGCTCACTGCATGATACTTTAGTAACTAAAAATTAAGTCCCTGGGTACTGTAAGGCTGTTTTGCCTTGGCTCCTTGGGCTATGTGGATTGGCTCTCTGTATTCCTGGCCTGTATTTTAATACACTTTCACAACCTCCACATGATGAGATTAAACTCCCCTGCCCTGGCCTTCCTCTCCAGGCAGGGATTTCCCTAGTTCCCCCCTGTGGGCGGGGAGGGGGGGAGTACCCCCCAATTTCTCCAAACCCCTCCCCCAGTTACATGCATTGTTGCTAATTTAGTTGTTGGTTTGAAATTTGAGTTGAAACTGAAAGATCAATACACACTTGAAAAGCAGATACAGTATATGAGAGAATACTTGTACCTGGGGAAAGCATAATGGGTTTGAAAAGTATGAACGAAGACTAGCTTCCTCATACAGCTGTTATTTATGACAATGTTGACGCATTTGTTAGGCTACATTGGCCTACCTAATGATTTCAAATTATTTACAGGCAAGTCTCATTTTATGCTGGGGTTACGTGCCACTGTCAGTGCATAAAGCAAAAAACACATTGACTGTAAGGGTGGGCGGAATTGCCCACACTATACGAACAGTATTTAAATTGTTTGTGTGTGTGTGTGTGTGTGTGTGTTTTGCGAACTGCGCAAAGCTGAATTCATGCAAAATGCATGTAAGATGAGACTCGCCTGTATGAGCAAGGTCTGAAGGAGCTCTCCCCTGACAGTTAATGATGAGCCAGTGGTGGGTGGAAAGGCTTCAGGACCAGCCTATATTTACCTGAACACACCTACTCTACCTAGTTATCCAGGAGACAGAACTGTGCTACCCAAGTGATCAATTTTGGCTGGTGTTGAGTTACAAATCATTTTAGTATTTTATGTAGGGGTCATGAAATGTTCTTATTGTATGAGTAAAGGGTAGCAGAACTGTGCTTAGCCTGACTGAATGAGGGGGTCTCCCTCGATGTTTAATTTGTGTCAGGGCTTGCAGGGCTGAGCCCCAGCACCTCTGGGCTTGGCAGTTCATAGCCCCGGGACCTCTGGGCTTGTCACATCAGTTATGAAAGTAACTAACTTGCTTGAGCCCCGGCACCACTTTCATTACAAATTAAGCACTGGTCACCCTCAACTGAACTGCACTCACTAAGCAGGAGGTTCGGATGCCATCTCCTAGTGGAGAGAGGAGGGGTGGGGCACAGGTGTTTTGCTTGGTGGTGTGGGCTCTGCCTCAGAGTTACAGACACTATTTGACCTGCCCTTCTCTCCTGTTTAGAGAGAGCTGATTAGGATTCATAGAAAGTCGTTTGATAAGTGGCCACGAGAGCTGAAATCACTGATAATCAGGTCTAAGTGGTTAGACCTGCTGCAGGACAGCATTTCTGTGGAAGAGACAATCCAGCCTGCACTAGCAGTGAGGTTTCATCACAGAGCTGAAATCCCTGAGTGCTGGGTGGAACCTCAAGAGATTGACTTGCAGAGGTCACAGTGGAAGGTGACAGCAGAAGGTGACAGTGCAAGGCCATTGGGGACAGAGCAATAGAGTGAACGGTGGCCTAACAAACACTAGTGGCTAGAGCATTGGACTATGTTGCATTTGGAAGTACAGTAACTGCTTTTGAGTTTTCTGAACTGCAATGGATGCACTATCCAGTAGATGGCATCAGTGCAGCCATGCTGTTTCTTAATCTAGCTTTAGCTAAAAGGGAGAAGTGCTGTTTCCAACTGTACATTGCTTCCTTTCCTTCTTAGGGATTTCTACCACACGAGCCTGGTTTTGTCCTCTTTTATTTAATACAACTCATGTTATGACACGATCAGTCTCAAACAATTATTTTGAGTACTTTCAGGTTTGGAGAGGTTGGATTAATCAGTTTGTCTACTTAAATTACCTCTTTATAAACTCATATTCTAGAAGAGAGACAGTATTATTTTGGCTTTGGTAGATGCAGTCTTCCGCTTTTACAGAGATTTGCAAGAACCTGCTATGTGCACTAGAATAGAAACTTAGGTGGGGTAGGGGGAGATAAAGAGGTAATCATAGAATATCAGGGTTGGAAGGGACCTCAGGAGGTCATCTAGTCCAACCCCCTGCTCAAAGCAGGACCAGTCCCCGGATGGATTTTTAAGCCCAGTTCCCTAAATGGCCACCTTAAGGATTGAACTCACGACCCTAGGTTTAACAGGCCAATGCTCAAACCACTGAGCTATCCCTCCTCCCAGATTTGCAGATGACACACAAATTGGGGGAGTGGGTAAATAATGAAGAGGACAGGTCACTGACACAGCATTCTAGATTACTTTGTAAGCTGGGGACAAGCAAGCAATATGCATTTTAATACAGCTAACTGTAAATGTGCACAGTTAGGAACAAAGAATGTAGGCCATACGTACAGGATGGCGGATTCTATCGTAGGAAACAGAGATTGTGAAAAAGATTTGGTTTGTGGTGATGGAGGATAATCAGCTGAACATAAGTTCCCAGTGCAATGCTGTGACCAAAAAGCTTAATGCAATCCTTGAATGCATCAATGGGAATACTGAGGAGGAGAAGAGGGGTTATTTTACCTCTGTATTTGGCACGGGCGTGACCACTGCTGGAATACCATGGCCAGTTCTGGTGCCCAGAGTTCAAGAAGAAAGTTGATAATCTGGAGAGGGTCGGACAAGAGCCATGAGAATGATCAAAGAATTAGAAAACATGCCTTGTAGTGATGGACTCAAGGAGCTCAATCTATTTCACTTAACAAAGCAAAGGTAAAGGAGTGACTTGATCACAGCCCATAAAAGCCTACGTCAGGAACAAATATTTAATGTCTTTTCAATCTAGCAGAACGAGGTCAAACATGATCCAATGGCTAGAAGTTGCCACTCAACAAATTCAGACTGGAAATAAAGTGCAAATGTTTTAACAGTGAGAGTAATTAATCATTGGAACAATTTACCAAGAGTTGTGATGGGGCAGGGGGGTGTTCGGACAGCTCGGGTCATTTTATTTTAAAACGAAGGACAACTATGGGCCAGAGTCTCAGTGGAGACTTCAATGGAGCTATGCTGATTTATGCAGCTGAGGATCAGACTCTATGTACCAGGCCAGGGGACATGGACTGCTTAGCTTTGAGAAGCAATACAATACTTTCTCTTCTATTGATTCTGTTTTCATTAGACAGGAAAGGCTATTTCACTTGCTTAACATTCAGAGTTCGTTTACCTATCTGTCAGGCTGTTCCAGAGCCGGAGGAGTGCTTGATCATCAGAGTGAGAAGAGCTTGACTTGTTTCCAAGTGTGCCTGTGTAATGCACTGGGCAGTGTTTGCTACTGGTCCCCCTCTGCAACTGCTCCACAGCAGAGAAGAGTCTAGTACAGCACTCATAGGGAGAAGCTGGCACTGTAACAGCTCATGCCCTTAGCCCTGTTTCAGGCCTCAGGGTCAGCCAAGCTGTAGCCCCTTCCCTGGGAGAGGCGTCCATTTGGACACAATGGAGTTGTTTAATCTGTTAACCCAAGAGATAAAGATCAGCTCAAAGGATGGTACACATACCATAAAAAGGGGCGAGAGGAAAGGTATAGGTGAGCTATTTGTAATGGCAACAGAACAGGGGTCTTGTTTTCTACTGGTAGAGCTTTCCTTGATTACCAGAGAAATAGAGCATTAGGAATCAAATCAAGGCATGTTTAGTAAGGAGTGTTCTTAGAGCAATTATTGACCCCATCAATAATAACAGGACATCACAATTAATGGCTGACCTGTAGAGGCATTACATGAATGTAATTCTCTGGGCTCATACATACCCCACCATGGAGGCTGCTTCAAAGAAATCAGAAGAAGTCTGCAGATGGCTCACTCAGACATGGCTTCCCTCGTGAAAGTGTGGGAAAACTATGCTATCTCAAAACATACCAAGGTTCGACTGGTGAAAAGCTTAATTTTTTTTCCATAGCAACTTATGGCAGCGAATCTTTGGAAACTAAAGCTCTAACCAAGGAGATAACTGATGCCTTTGAGCTGTGGTGCTGGCTCTTACAATCTATTCAGTATCTCCTGCGGAGAAAAGGTGATGAATGCTTATGTTAGAAATATAATTGGAGAGAATTAGCCCCTGCTGTCAGAAATCAGATGCAAACTTATGTACTTTGGTCACATCAGGGATACAGAGGGAAATAGCATTGAGAAGGCTATGGAGGAAGGAATGGTGGCAGGTCATCGTAGTAGGGGATGACCACTGAGGAGATGGTAGATGGTGTGCAGCATATCACTGAGCAGCTAGCTGTCAAGCATGCAAAATTAGCAATGGATCAAAAAGGCTTCCAAAAAATTTTTTTGCTATGACTTCACCTGTGTTCAGCCATGAGTGAATGGATGTGCTCTTAGAGGTGGATGAGCTAGCTACAGGGAGAGATCCCAGGATCTACACACATGAGTTTGTGCTGCCTGAGCTAAAGGGCCAGTGCCATTGGGTACTGCCACCTAAGGCATCAAACCTCAGGTCATTGATTGTAGTGGGAATCCTAAATACCTGTGAGAATCTAGGCCCAAGTTATTCTGGAGAGAAATGTAAAGGGGCCATCCTTCTGGCCTTGCACACGAGGGCTGGTTTGGGACCCCTAATGTCCTATTAGAGCAGTAGTTCTCAAACTTTTGTACTGGTGACACTTTTTACATAACAAGCCTCTGAGTGCAACCCCCTGCTTATAAATGAAAAATACCTTTCTATATATCTAATGTCACTATATATGCTGGAGGCAAAGCAGGATTTGGGGTGGAGGCCAACAGCTCACAACCCCCTGAGGCATCCTGACCCCAGTTTGAGAATCCCTGTATTAGAGTCTCACCTTGATAATGTCCACTAATGAAGCCAACTTGGTGCCTGGCTTTCCGTGGGAAGTAATTTGCACATTAAGCAAGAAGAATGACCTCCAAAATTGAACACCACCTGATGTGTCATAAGATGTGTCACAACCATTGCCCAGGTAGGATGTGTGTCACACACAAGCAGAACCATCCCCTGAGACTGAAACACACACTGCTTTTTCTCTCATTGATGGGAACTTGTAAATCACCCACAAGCTGTTGCTTCAGTGTTCAAAGATATCTTTTTCCCAACCAATCTGAGGGCCCATCACGTATTGAAACCAGCAGAACTGACTTTCATCTTCACCAGCTACAGGATGTGTTATTTTAAGTGTGTGCTACTACAATGAATTGGTAAGTCACACAGCTCAAGTCAGCATGAAACACACCCACTTTTATTTTTCTCACCAACACAAAAGTTCATCAGGAATGAACTTATGTTCTGTGCCCAAAGCACAGCCCTACCCAATCAAGCCAGCTGCAGGGTTAGTTTTTGTTTCTCTGGGGACGGAATTTGTAAATTAGCTATTAAATATTTTTTTATTTATGGTGGGTTGTTGTCAGCAATGTGAAGGGACCTCAGATTTCACACCATTGTGACGCATGGCTTCTGTTGGATTTACATCCAGAGCTTCTGAAATCTTAAATTACAGTCATTTCACTAAGAAGCCAGTCTTGTTTGCTTGTCTCTCAGGGAAAGGAATTAGTAAAGCTGGTTTTAGGAACTACCTCAACTCTGCTTCCACCGCCACTGGCAGCCCCAACTGTACCCAGGGCTGGTGTAACCACTAGGTGAACTAGGTGGCTGCCTAGGGTGCCAAGATTTGGGGGTACCAAAAAGCAGTGCCCCCCAATTTTTTTTTACACTATTGCTCCCGGCGGGGGGATGGGTCGCTCGCAGCCACGTTAGCACCTACCTCTGCAGATGTCCTCTGCAACTGAGGGCCCTGCCACCTCCCTCTGCTCCGCCCCACATCTCTGCCCGCTTGCCCCCCGTCCACTAGCCCAAAGCTGCCTACTTTCTCCCTAGCCAGCTCCCTCTGGCTCTGGCAGTCCCGGACAGGGCCAGTGCAAGGATGTTTCACGCCCTAGGCAAAACTTCCACCTTGCGCCCTCTCCCTTCCCTGAGCCCCCCCTGCCCCGTGGCAGCTCCCCACCCTCTGCCCCGAGGCACCCCCCCCCGCCCCAGCTCACTCCTGCTCCACACACGAGCACCCTGAGCACACCATCACTGCTTCACTTCTCCTGCCTCCCAGGCTTGTGGCACCTAAGCTGATTGGTGCCGCAAGCCTGGGAGGCGAGAGAAGTGAAGCAGCCACAGCATGCTCGGGGAGGAGGCAGGGCAGGGGTGAGCTGGGGCAGGGAGTTCCCCTGTGTGCCGCCCCCCCCTTACTTGCTGCAGGCAGCCCTCCCCACGCCCCCTGACCCAACTCCCTCCACCTAAATACCAGCGGTGACTGGGCCGCGGTCGCTGTCGAAAAAAATGGTGCCCCCCAAATCCTAGTGCCGTAGGCAACCGCCTAGGTCGCCTAAATGGTTGCACCAGCCCTGGTCCTGGACCCCATGCCACTGCAGCGGCTGCTGTCCAAGGGCTGCCGGCTGCAGATCAGAGCGGGTGACATCAGCTTGCCTGCAGCTGGCCCTATTGACACAATGCAGCAGTGGTGGGGGGCTGGAGTGGGAGAAAGGAAGAGGAGACCATAGCCACTGGCCCACCTGTGAGGGTGGATCATGGCCCTGCCAGAAGATACAGGGTTAAAGAGCTGCAAAAGTGTAACCGTCCTCAGCACATGCCACCTTCCAAGGCTTCATCCCCCCACATCCCTGCAACCCTGAGGAGCAGGTAAATAGAGCCCCATTTTGGGGGAAACCAAGGCAGAGAACAGGGACATGACTTGCCCAGGGTCACCCGGGGAGTCATTGTCAGAATTCTGCTTTGAACACAGGAGACTGAGGCTCCTAGTTCTGTGCTGGCTCAGACCATTTGACCAGAGGCCTTCAAGCCCTGAGGGCTGCACCTGCCCACACAAGGTAGTAATCTGGGATTCAGGGGTAGCACTCTGCAAGTTTTCAGTGAAGAAACATGGCTGTCTCGAGCCCTTATGGCTACAAGGAAAATCTTCCAAAGGTGATGGGCGTATAGCTGACACAGTTCGGTCTGCCTGAGTCTGCAGCCAGCCTGGGACAACAGCTCTAGGAAATGTGGCAGTAACTGTTAATCTGGCTCTGACGGTGTCATAATTAGACTTTTCATGTAACATTGGTGACCAGTTGCATGGTGCACAACCACTGCAAGTGTGCAAGCAACTTAAGTGCAGCTGAACCCTGGGCAGGCTGCAGCACCCAAGAGATTTTTGTTCTCCCACTGAATGACACAGATGCACCAGTAACTTTACTACATAGAAGTTTAGTGACCACAGTAGAGCCATATCCTCCTCATTCCCAGTATTGGGCCAACTGCTCCTCATCATTCTCCTGATTGCTTGTATTGTTAGTGATGGGAGATCTGCTGTGGATTGAGGGGTGTACATGGACCTGCCTTTGCAGGCTCAGTCCTGGCCCAGCATTCAAAACAAATTGCCCTGAGTTTCTGAAGTACTGAGACCCCTGGAGTTCCCACAGACATCTGGGGAACCGCAGGTGCTCAGTATCTCTGAAAATCAGGCCCAGAATGACACTGATGCCTCTGCCCAGGGCCGGAGCTCTCTGAGTAAGGGGCTTCAGCAGTGATTGGCATGGGGCAGAGTAAAGCAACCAGGAGGGTCATGACGGAGGCTGGAACTCTGTCCTCGCCTCACACCTGTGGGGAAGACAGGCCTTCAGACACCCCCTCCTGCCTGCATTGCACTTTCCAGCCCAAGAGCAAGGAACCATTTCACACCATGGTGCTGAGGGGACCTGAAGCCCAGAACAGGGAAGTAACTTGCTTGAAGTCATCCAGTGAGGTAGTACCAGGGTGGAGAACAGACGCCAGATCCTGACTCCCAGCTCTGTGCTCTGATCCCCCAAACAGCCCTTTCCAGATTCAGGTGTGGGGGGCAGGAGGGACTCTAGCCCCATGCAGGAGACCCAAGGCCATTTATTTTCATTAAATAAGTAGACTAAATAATGAAATAAATAAATTTTCAAGGCAAACGTGTATTAATTCTAATGAACAATGCCACATTATGCAGTATTCATTTTTGAAAATTTATAATGACTGATGCTCTGGGGGGGGAGGGGAGGCAGAGGGGCACAAGGTGGAAGTTTTGCCCAGGGTGCAAAATATCCTTGCACCGGCTCTGAATGTACCACCATACATTTCCCTGGCAGGCTCTGCTACCATACATGCCCTGCCCATTCACGCACCAGGAGAATCAGCTGCAGTTGGAGGATCAACACCATGCTAATAAAAACCTGATGAGGGGCACAAGCAAGTTAGAAATAGCCTATGAAGGTAAAAGTTAGACCCCAAGGTGCGACTCTTCTTCTGCTCCACTTCTAAGTTCTGGAGTTTAGGCTTTTTCTATCAGCTAGCTCAAGATAGCTGGTTCTGTCCCCAGTTCTGCCACAAATTTCTCATGTGACCTTGAGGAAGTCACTTAGCTTCTAGTTGCCTTAAGATCCCCTTCTGTAAAACAGGGATAATACCTAGCTGCTTAGGAGTGGTGAGGTTTAGCTCAGGGTCATGGGACTGTTGGTTTCCAGGTGCCACAGAAGTATTAACACAGGCACAGAAGTGCTACAGAGCTGGCAGCCCTAACCAGGGCCATCCCTAGCCATTTGGGTGCCCTACACAGCCCCCCTGCCTCTCCCCACCACCCAGGGTCTGGAAGGCAGGAGCTGGGGGGGGGCCACTTTTGGGGGCCTCACAGGCTCAGGGCTTGGCTACACTCGAAACTTCAAAGCGCTGCTGCAGGAGCGCTGCCGTGGCAGTGCTTTGAAGTGTGAGTGTGGTCACAGTGCCAGCACTGGGAGAGAGCTCTCCCAGCGCTGCACGTACTCCACCTCCTCATGGGGATTAGCTTGCAGCACTGGCAGCCACGCTCCCAGAGCTGGGACACTGTTTACACTGGCACTTTACAGCGCTGTATCTTGCAGCGCTCAGGGGGGTGTTTTTTTCACACCTCTGAGCGAGGAATTTGCAGCGCTGTAAAGCGCCAGTGTAGGCAAGGCCTAGAGTGGCCTGGGGGATTGGGGGGGTCGGGAGCAGCCCACTCTGCTTTCCTTGCCCTGGCCCCAGCCATATTGATTAGGGGAGGGGGCTTGGAGGAAGGGATCCCCCACTCACCATCAGTGGCGGGAAGCAGAGCAGTTCGGGCCTAGCCTGCTCTACTCCGCCAGCTCCCAGCGGCGGCGCTCCGCTTTCTGCCGCCGGTGAGAGCTGGGAGAGGGTCTTTCCCCAACCCGAGTGACATCGCTGGGGCCGCGTCTCTCGGCTTCCTGCTGCTGGTGAGTGCGGGAGGCGATCCTTTCCCTCACTCACCGGCGGCGGGAAGGCGAGCACCGCGGCTGGGAGCTGGCGGAGTAGAGCAGGCTGGGGCCGGGTTGCTCTGCTTCCCGCCGCTGCTGGTGAGTGCGGGGTCGCTGAGGGAAGAGGTGGAATGGGGGCGGGACTGGGACGGAGCAGGGGGGAAGGTTAAGAGGCAGGACGGAGAGACTTGTTCGGGTCCCCACACACCCCCTAGGGACGGCCCTCCCCCTTGCAGGGGGGTGCCGGCTGAGGTATAGGGTTGGTCACCGGGGCTGGAGCTGCCGCATATGCAGTACACAGCTGCCTAGGGCATCATGAAATATGGGGCAATTTGATGCCCCAAATTTCATGGTCCCCTAAGTAGCTGCGTATGCTGCATATGCCTAAGGATGGCCCTGGCCCTAACAAAGCTTTAGCTCACTAGGTGCAAGGTTTCTTACCAGGGCCATCCTTAGGATTTATGGTGCCCTAGGCGAGATTATTAAACTGGTGCCCCCGTGACTGTCTGGCTCTTAGCAACACAAACGTAAGTTTACAGTACTGGAAAACTTGCCACATGCATGTTATTAAAACCAGTTGAACTTAATTAAGCACACTGTAATGCTGATGGACTAGCACTAAAGAAATAGCACTATAGAAAAAATTCTGATTTGACAGAATGATGCAAATAATATTTTTTTTTAAGTTGTCAACATTTTATTGGAAATTTCTATGAAGAGGTATTGAAACAAGGATTAGTTTTTAATTAAAAGCAATCTTTCTGGCTTTTTTGGCTGCAAAATCAGTAATAATGTCAAAGTGATGTCTTGTTCGATTGCAAGAATAGCAAGACCAGTCAAGTGTTCCTGACTAGAGCGGAGATAGTTTTTAATGAGCTTTAGTTTTGAGAAACTCCGTTCTCCTGATGCTACTGTTACAGGAATTGTCAGTAGAATACGAGTGGCAATGTACACATTAGGATATATGTCAACAAGTTTGCTGGTATAAATAAACTGTATGTCCATCATCGATTTTGCATGTGGCAACAACTCAATTTTTCGTACAGTTCAAGTCCATTTAAATCAAAATGATCACCGTGCTTCAGAAGGCTCTTTAGGTCAGGGGTCCCCAACGCGGTGCCCGCAGGGGCCTCTCAGTGCACCCATGTACTGGCTGGAGGATGAGCATCTGCTGAAATGCTGCCGAAATTTAGGCATCATTTCGGCAGATGCTTGTCCGCCACCACGGTCCTTCATCTGGCACCCGCCAGACGAAAAAGTTGGGGCCGCTGCTCTAGGGTCTTGCACTTTGTCATTAGTTGCTCTTGTTTTCCTATTTCGTTGAATTTAGTCCCGTCAGCCCGCTGCCAGCTGAGTGAATGGAACCCCAGGCCGACAGCAGGTTGAGTGCCTCAGCCGGGGTCTCAGCCGCCGGCAAGCTCAGCTGCTGCCAGCCTGGGGTTCCTTGGGGGTCCCCAGGCCAGCAGTGGGTGCTGAGTGGGGCCGGCAGCCGGGACCCTGGGTGCCAATGGGGCAGCAGCCGGAACCCCAGAGCAGTGGCGGGCTGAGCCATTCAGCTCGCCGCTGCATGCCATCAAAAATCAGCTCATGTGCCACCTTTGGCACGTGTGCCGTAGGTTGCCGACCCTTGCTCTATACATTAGTAAGGAGATGAGCATATTACAGTTGTTGGAGGGCTCTATTTAGCAGTAACAGGGCTATAGGAAAGTCAGTCAACATTTTTTGTTTCTCTGATGAAAACTGGCCCACTCCCTTCCCCATACCAAACTTGTCACAAATAATTGTCAACAACTTAATTTTCTGTTTTTGGCTAAGATATTGTTATTTTTTTAAAAAAAATATTGAAATTGAATTCAGGATTGTTATCAAGCATTTTTGGCAAACAAATTTGTTAAATGACAATCTAAATGGCAACACAGTACTGCTTTCATGCTTGGCTCACCCCCAGCCTGCTGGTCCAACAGCTGCAGTAGAGGAGGAGATAGATGGAAAACTGCAGGACCCCAAAATCCACCTCTTGGGGTGCAGAGTGGCAACAGCAGCAGCAAACCCTCAGGTCCAATCACACCCCAATAGGCACCTCCACCAGCCCAACGGACCATGGTGAAGTTAGCACAGCATCTGATCTCAGGGACGGGGCACCCACGGAGCCACAGCAGCTCATCCTGCCCTGTGCAGCTCCACCCGGGGAAGAGAAGCGCTCCCCAGCTAGGGTGAGCGGATCCAGATGTCCTGATTTTATAGGGTCAGTCCCGATATTTGGGGCTGTGTCTTATATAGGCACCAAGAGCCTATATAAGAAAAAGACCCGAAAATTGGGACTGTCCCTATAAAAGTGGGACATCTGCTCACCCTACCCCAACCCCCTGTCCTGATTTTTCACACATGCTATCTGGCTATCCCCAGCCCAGCCCTGTGCGACCATTCCAATCCTGGCTGCCTGCCGAGGAAGTGAGTTACTTTCACTTTCATTCCTCAGCAGGCAGCCAGCCAGCCTCCACTCCTCCCCAGCACCTCACCAACCCAGCCCTGATGGAGGGGAGGGGGAAGAGAGGGGTGCTCCATGGGAGGGGAGGGAGAAACGGGGGGGTACTCTGTGGGGCAGAGGGGAGAAGAATGGACGTTATGGGGAACAACAAAGGATACTGCCAGAGCTGCAGAGCCTGCCTCACCTCACGCCAGGGGAAAGAGTCATACTCACAGGTGATTTCCTTCCCCCAACCCATCTCAGAGACACCAGCAGCCAATCCCCTCCCTCAGACTGTGCTGCATTCGGCTCTCTCTAGGACCCAGCAGCCCTGCTCTTACATGCTCCACTGCTTCCCCTCTGTTCAGGCTCTCGCAGAGCGGTGCCCCAGACCTAGTGGTGCCCTAGGCGGCTGCCTATTCTGCCTATGGCTAAGGATGACCCTGTTTCTTACATGAGGTAATGGAAGGACTAGGCTGGTCTTTCTAAACATACTGGACTATTCATAAGGAATAGGTTAATATTGGGGAATACCACAGCATGATTCATCATGCTCCCCCAAGCCATTAAGATTCGCCCTCTGGAATAACACCGTTTTAATTAATTTGTCTGCTCCCCAAAGCCTAGTGAGTGTGTGACTGGAAACCCAATCACTGCCTCCTGCATAGCTCTGTGGGATACTAACATATGCATAGCCTGAGGTGAGGTTTCTTTCAGATCACTTCTTCTGCCCACACATTGGAATCTCTGCTAGTGAGCCCAACAATGCTGCCAAGGAGAGTGTACATCAGAACAGTCAGCCTGGGTCAGACCAATGCTCTATCTAGCCCAGTATCCTGCCTCTAACAGAGGCCAATGATAGTTGGCAGTGTGGACAGATCGCAGCGCTTTCCCCCCTGCGCTCGACGAAGGCTGGTTTAACTCAAAGAGCTCTACATCTGCAAGTGTAGCCATGCCCTTAGTTAGTGTCACTCACAGGGGCCCCCCTCAGCAAGTCCTTTACAATGACACCTGGAGGGTCATTAGCTTAACAATGTATCAGCTCTTTGTGACATTCTCCTCCGCTCATGCAGAGAGTCAGCCCGAGGCCTATGCTCCACTTAAACCTTCTAAGGGTATGGCTACACTTGGAGATGTGCAACGCCGGGAGTTACAGCTGTGTTCGTACAGCTGTGTAGGGAAAGCGCTGCAGTGTGGCCACACTGACAGCTACCAGCTCTGCAGTGTGGCCACATTTGCAGCCTTGCATAGCGCTGTTGGAGGGTGCACTGTGGCAGCTATCCCAGCGTTCAAGTGGCTGCAACGTGCTTATTCAAAACAGGGGGTGTGGGGTGGAGTGTGACAGGGAGCGTGGGGAGACAGAGAGTGGATTTTTGGAGCTGACACTGTTCCTCAGCTCCCTGCCTTGCAAGTTCTAAGGACTGGAAGACTACACAGCACCTACCTTCAATCATTTAAAAGTTTGACCCTTCCCCCACCTCTCTCTTATTCACTAAAGCAAATTATGCACTCCTAATAGCCTTACAGACCACATAAGCAGCTGCTCAACACGGACTCCTCCCTCCCCTACACAGCAAACAGCTGTAAATATCCAAAGCAATTCCCTGCCTCCGCTCGCGTCACATCGATGGAGCAAAGAGCAGCTGTGTTTGTTTTTTAGATAAGTAGGTTCCGGGGAGCTCGTAGTTCAGCCATTCTTCGGTTTGTTGTAGACAGGAATCTCTGGGATACCTCTTAAATACCCTGGGAGGCCAATAAAAACGCTTTTGTGGCCACACTTGACGAGCAGCGCTGGCATCACCAGCGCTGCAATCGTTATACCCGCAAGCAGACCAGGTGTACAGCCAGCGCTGCAGCCAGGGAGTTGCAGCACTGGCTGTGCCTTGCAAGTGTGGACACAGAGTAAGTTGCAGCGCTGTAAACCCATCACCAGCGCTGCAACTCTCCAGTGTAGCCATACCCTCAGTCAGGTTTAAATGAGGCACGAGCTTTGCAGTGGCTATCTGCATAGGCTGAACTTCACCTGAGTGAACGAACAGGTACACTTTTTAAAGAGGGCATTTTATAAGGTGCCTGTGGCAACAGAAGGGCCAAACAGAGCTACTCTCTGACCTACCCACAAGCTTCCCTTAAGACCTAGTCAGAGCTCAGCCACAGGGCGCATGCATGGGACAGCTAAGTAATCAAAAGCAATGGCTCATATGGTGGTGGATTTGACTAATTTTATGGCATGTTTGGTGCAAACTGGCTTTCTGCCTGCTGCCATGGCAATGAGTCACACCGGATGGCTGAGGAGTTATTACTGCTATTTGATTAATTTTTTGCATCATCAAGAAGATTATGTGAGCAGCCATGTGCTGGATCCACTACCCAGGTGAACAGATGGAATTCATTCTGATGGATCCTGGCTGAAAGACTCTTGTGAGCATCTTGCTTGTGGGCAGCACATAGCACTACAGAATGAGAGTCAAGTCACGGAGGCTCTGGCAGCCAGGCGATTCCAGTCAGGGAAAGATGCCCCAGCATAACCCTTGGGGACCATCCATGCTTGGCCCAGAACACAATGAGCACACGTAGGCCGAGCCCTTGTCCCAGTCACAGAATGGCCTTGACCCAAACGAGAAGGAGACTGAGGTTTAAACCAGCATGGGAAAAAAAAACAGAAGCTCCACTAAGGACAGCCAGAGCGCAGCCTCCAGCACGTGCTCAGCTGGGTGATTTTAAACTGCACCTGTTGATTCAAGGGAGGGACAGGTGAGAGACTTTGCTATTTTTAGATTGCAAACTCTCCAGGACAGGGCCTTTGCCTTCTGTGTTTGTAAAGCACCTCACATGACTAGCGCCCTGTAGTAATAACTGAAGTGAGAGAGCGAGCCTGACAGCCCAGCTGTGCTTTGTCCTTCCTGTTTCAGCAGGCATGATCCTTAGAAGGTTTTCTGCCATCTGGGACAACAGCTATACCTGGGAAAGCATCAAAGAGGTACTGCAAAGTCAGGCTGGTTTTTTAAAGTGGAAAGTTCAGGGTGAGCAGGAGTTGGGGATCTCAGGTCTGCAATTAGTAGACTTGCAGCGCAAAAAAACACTATGATGAAGACCCTAACCCTGAGAAGGACTGCCCCCTATTGGCGTCACTGGGAGTTGCAGGTGCCCAGCACCTCAAAATCAGCGTCTAAATTACTGTGGTGCTGAAACAACCAGCCTCTGGATCAGAAAGGGCCAGCAATGACACCGAGCTACAGGAGATCTAACCCCAAAGACTGTATCTAATCTCAGCCTGAGTGGGTCATCCCTGCCTCTGACAGGCCTAAGGGGTCTGTCCCTTTTTAACACTTTGGCAACACTTGTAAAGCTTGTCATGCCAATAAAGTCTCGCTGAATTGAATTGAATTGAAAGTGCCACTGACCCAGATAACATAGAATAGCCAGCACCTCATCTGACCTTTCACAAACCAAAAACAACCTTGCTCTTTTGGCATTTAGAAACTGATCAGGGATGGGTCCATGCTGCTGGGTCTGCATGTGGACCCACCCTTTCCCAAAGTTTGGCTCTAGGGCTGTATTTTCAGATTAATGACTATATATGTGTGAGGCTTAAAAAAATATAAGACCTGAGACAGGCAGGAGATGTGGAAATGAAGCTTCAGATTTTGCTGCAGTTCAATGCCGACCTGGTGCTCTTAGCTGTCAGAGGACCTGCAAGACAGCAGATTTCCAAGCGATGCTTCATAGCGCTCTAATACTACCTCCTCTAGTGCAGTTACAGACTAATGGATATGGAAAATACAGTGCGTTGCAGCTGAGAGAGCTGAGAAAACGGTCAACATCATTTCCAGACATAGAGACAGAGGGCTTTGTGCTCTGGTCACTTTTGACAGCAATGCTGAATGACCATTCCCTTGCTGTGTGCCCCTTCCTCATCAGACCTATTGAATCTCAGTATTTTTAGTCCCTGGGAGGGGTTTTAGCCTGAAGTCTCTGATGTGCTCTCCATCGTTACTCCAACTAACAAAGTCTTTGTCTGGGAATTTCCTTTGGTGTCTAAGGAGAATCCCAGCACAGCTGGCACATGCAGAGCGACTCCCTTAGAGCTTGCAGGGTCTCTTCCCCACCCCTTCTGCTTTACAGTCCTCTCTGGCTTCAGTCTCATGATGGAAGATGACTGGGAAAAGACTAGCCAGGAAGCGAGGACTGAGTGGGAAGATTAGGGCAGTCAAAGACTTTGGATATTGAGGAAAATAGAGTCTGTGGCCTGGGCTGGAGAGCAGGGGATTTGGATAGAGGAGAGAAGCGGGGAGTGAGAGCACTTAAGAAGGGATTTGGTTGGAGGCAGTGATGAGTTTGGAGGTTCTGGCCCTTAGGTTTTGTGTGGCTCCAAGGGGAGAATTTGGGTGGCAGAGGTCAAGAGGCTGGGTGACTAAGGAACTGCTGGGGTTTGGGAGCTACAGGGGAGTGGGAGGGCATCCGAGCCAGGGATAATTGGGTGTGAGATACGTTTGGGCAAGGAAATCCAGGATTTCCTGACGCAGAAGGAGGAGAAGAGCCCCCTGCATCCTTAGGAGGTTCCCTGGCCTCTGGCGTGTCCTTCTCACATTCCTAACTCAACAGTGAACAACTCTTCAGATTTATTTCTCCCCATCACAGGTTCCCATCTCTCCACCTGCATTCCATTATGGCACCTGTCTGCCTGAAGTCTGAGCACCTTCTGTACACACAGGATGGAGGTGTTCATCCATCCTCTCCCTGCTTTCCAGTCAGAAGGGGTGGAGACCAGCACAAAGCTACCCTAAAGGACTATAGAATTGGGCCTATAATCTTTCTGCCACAGCACACCCTCAGGTAATCTTGTCCTAGAAATACCATATACTATGTTGTGTAGGGCAACAAACGTGTATCATTTTAATTTATATGGTCACTCAAAAGCCCACTCTGTATTCAGTGGCTATGACTATCTAAATTTATTTTTCAATAATTTATTAGTCTATTCATTATTATTCTTTATTATTATTATACACAGATATTGATAATCGTTTAACGGATTCATCCTGCCCTTCAGGCTCTGAGCTCTGTAGCCCCAATACTCACGGGGCGTGGCCAGCTTTGTGAAGACAGGAAGCATGATATCTTCTAGCTGCTGCTTCTGATCCAGGAAGTCTTGTCTGGTGGGCTCCTTGGCGTTCTCAAGCCAGTCAGATTTTACACGACAGGCGCTGAGAGACATGTTCTGTAGAAGAGACAAGGGACATTAACCTTTAGAAGGCGACCTCCGAAATCAGTTACTTCGTTTTAGATGAGGTTACAAGTGGCCCCTCTCATTCAATTAGAAGGTCAGGTAACAACCCAGGGTCAAACTGCCTGTGTGATCTCTTACATGCCTGCTTCTGTCAGCCACTAAAGAGAGGATGCAACATTGGCCTTCTTGAACTGAAACTGGCCTCTCCTGTTAGGAGTTACAAATAAGGCACATAGATTAAGTTTGTATCAGTTAATTGAAGAGAGAGGTATGGTGTAGTGATCAGAGCACAGGACTGGGAGCCAGGAGTTCCCAAGATATCATCCAGAACCAGACGCTCACTCTTCCTGTGCCTCTGGGTTCAGGAGAACTGGGTGCTACTCTCTTCAGAGCCCATAAATGCTGTTGGGCTACAGGAGATGCTGCAAAGCAATACGAGATTCCAAGCGATTCAGCGTTAAGAGTGCAGTGAAAGGGCTAGAGCAGGCAGGAGGAGTGTGGGCTCCGTTCTCCCTGTGTAACCTTGGAATACTTCTCCGTGGGTCGCTTTCCCCATCTGTAACTGGGGATAACACTCACCTCGCACAGGACCTATAAGGCTTCATTCATATGTGCAAAGCATCAGATCCTCAAAGGGATTTAGGTGTCCAACTCCCATTGAAATCCATAGGAGTTAGACACCCAAATACCTTTGTGATCTGAGACTTTGTGTTTATCCAGCACCTTCTCCAGCAGGCTATCAAAGTATTATCATTCATATGCTGATCTGCTCCCCATTGCAAGCACTGCTGAGTGTAGTCTCCTTCCCTCTTATTCTGCAAAGGGTGTTGTGAGCAGAAAACATATCCCCACATGGAATCAAGAAGGCAGTTCTAAACTTTACTGTGAATAGGTCAGTTCTCCTGATAAGAGCTCTGCACTGTACCTTGTCTTCCTTGTTCAGCCTTCCCTGCACCTTCTCTGGGTCTGCAATCGTTGCCTGGATGTGGGCAATGAACGTCCGCAGAGCCTGCTTAGCTTCTGCGAAACAGGACACACACGATGAAGAAACAAGGTTAGTCATGGGGAAGTACTCATAGAACGAGGCAGGGGCTTATAGAGAGACAGACTGCTACACGAAAGGAACCAGACTTGTGTCCCATATGGATCCGGACTGCTTTAAGGCTATTTAGGTACTAAATATTTGCCCTTCCTTGGAAGCTCTTGGGGTTTATAATTATAATGAATGAAGGCTCATCATACTCCCGGGAGGTGGATAAGTCTATTGTCCCGTTTTATAGATTGGGAAACTAGGCACAACAGGACAGATCCTCAGCTGATGTAAATCACTGCCTTCAATGACAATTTCTGCCAGCTAAGGATCTAGAAATGATAGGCCTGCTCCTGTGAGGTGGTGGGTGCCTCTAGTTCCCCTGGACTTCAAGGGAAGTCCCAAGAGCTTAGCCTCCCACAGGGTCACACCTACACTAAGGGTCATCTTTGTAGGCTGCAAACCTGAGGGGTCAGTCACTGGCAAAACTGTGTATATTAGAAAGAGTACAATGCAGAGCACTGCCCTGACCAAGTCATTCGGGGGCCAGACTGTGAACCCCTGACTCACAACAGAGCAGTTACTCACAAGAGGAGCTGTGACTTCAATGGGACTAGTTGTGTGCACAAGAGGTTCACAACCACTCAATGACACCAGGTTTCTCATGTTACCTAGTTTCATAAATATAACTGGCTGTACTAGAACAGCATGCTTAGCAAGTCAAACATCTGTATTAACAATAATTTGCACTTCTATCGCTCCTTTTATCTGTGGATTTCAAAGCACTGTACAAAACGGGTCAATATGATCTCCATTTTACAAATGGGGAACTGAGTCACAGAGTGGCTAAATCAGTTATAGATCTGGGATTAGAAGTCAATCTTTCTAACTCCCCCTTCCCCACTCTAGCTGCTAGACCATGTTAGGCTGCTTATATCTTTAACTTCTTACGATGCTCACTGAAAAAAGCTTTGAGATCCTTATGACATCACAATACCTTTCTTGAAAGCAGACGCCACTGGCTGATGATGTTACCAGCTGACAACTTCTCTAGCACTCAGGACTGAAGCTTGGTCACAAGCCACAAAACGCCATGGTGGAGTGGTTCATTTGCTTAAAATCCATCCAAGGCACTACAGTATGAACTCTACAGGCTATTTGCTGCTGGATCTCTGGCTGCAGTTGGTACATGCTGATGATCAAGTCACTGGAGACCTTTCCTCTTAAAAAAAGAAGATAATGTTTGTCCGAGGTGTCTCCCTAGTCTTTCCTGTCTGGATTGCCTTGTTCCAAGAGACCCTCTGCCTTTGTGATCGCCCCAGCTGGGTTAGAGTTGGATGGGAAATTCTTCCAGAAGATCTGGAGCAACTGCAACTTGGAACTCCACTTCAATCTAACTGCCTGCCCTACCCTCTGGACCAACTGTCTCACTGCTTTACTTACCTGGAAATAGGCAAAGGATGGTTGGAGGTTTTGTATACCAGCTGCAAAATTATACTTTTCCTCTTAGGGGGCTTATGTGTATGTGGTCTTTGGAGCAAATTGAGAAGACCGCAGAAGAAGGTGAGTGATGGAAATGAGCAAGGTAGGAACAGTGCAGGTTAGATTAGAGCATGGAACTGGAAATTGACTAACTCTGCTACTGATTCACTGGGTGGCCTTGGGCAAGACACTTAAGCCTAACTTTTGAAGACACCAAGGCCAAAAGGTTCAGAAATAGGAGAAATAGGAGACTAAAGCTAAGTCCATATTTGGGCACCTCAGAAAGTGGCCTGATTGTCAATAATACTGAGCACTCAAGATCTCCCATTGATGGTACTTATGTCTCCAGGGGCTCTGCTGTGTGCTTGGCACTTTGGGAAGTCAGACCACTTATTTAGGTGTTGAAACCCTGTGTTGGCCAAAGGCGGTTGTCAGCTTTAGAGTTTTGTGCCATGATACAGCTAGAGGCTATGAACAGCTAGAGTCAAGGCATTTAAATGTGGGAAATAGCAACCAGCCCAGGACAGCACCCACTGCTTTGGCTTGGATCATCCCTGAACCTTGAGTCCCATTTCCTGGGGGAGGTGGGAGCCCTCTGGGTATGGCCAGAGGTCTAGGGAAAGCCTACCCGTATACTATTACTATTATTTGTATTAGAGTGGCACTTATGAACCCCAGTAAAGGATCAGGGTCCCATGGTGGTTGGTGCTGCACAGAGAGTAGTAAAACAAAAATAGTCCCTGCCCCAGAGAGCTTACAGCGTCAGTTAGTGCAGAGGTTCTCAACCTTTCTCTTTCTGAGGCCCCCCCAAAATGCTATAAAAACTCCACAGCCCACCTGTGCCACAACAACTGTTCTTCTGCATCTAAAAGCCAGGGCCAGCGTTAAGGGGTAACAAGAAGGGCAACTGCCTGGGGCCCTATGCCACAGGGAGCACTGTGAAGCTCAGTTGCTCAGGCTTCAGCTTCAGCCCCAGATGGTGGGGCTCGAGGCCTCAGGCTGCAGTCCTGCATGGCAGAGCTTTGGCTTTCTGTCCTGGGCCCTAGCAAGTCTAGCACTGGCCATGCTTGGTGGACTCCCTGAAACCTGCCCATGGCCCCCAGGGGACTCCTGGTGGGGAACCACTGGATTAGGAATACCGAATGGTACTCTCTGAATCCAAAGAGGTAAGGAAAGGAGCAGCAGAGAGATGAGAGGGGGTAACATTCCAAACATTCGGTGATCACCAAACAGTAGATGCCTGGGGCCTTGCTGCTGCAAACAATGAGCTTTCCAAATTAATCCACGTTCAAGGATTTGCTCCGGCTTGCCCACGTGGCAGGGCTGCCATCTGTACTCAGATCACACGCGCCCTCAGTGAGGCAACATACTTGCACCTGGGCTTTCAGATGGAGTAGATCTTGGCCCAGTTCCTCCAAGTATTTTGGCTCCTAACTTATACTGAAATCAGTGGAAATTAGGAGCCTAGATATCTTGAGGACCTGGGCCCTGCTGCTTTTGGGGCAGAGTGCTGTATGTCAATGGGACTATTCACAAAGCAAGGTACAGCTCAGTGTAAGTGCATCAGGAAGTGGCCCTTACAGCTCAGTCCTGCTCACACCAAAGAAAAGAGGAGTTTTGCCGTTGACATCAGCAGGCCCAGGATTAGACCCTTTGTCAGCAGTCTCTAGATGATGCTTAAGAAACTTGACTTGTTGATTATTTAAAATGCTCTGGCTCCTTCTTCAGCACTGTTCCAAGAGGCTGGAAACCTCTCCATGAACCATCAAAGGGGAAAGGGCTGATTTTAAAGGGACAGGTCAACTGGGCCTCATCGTTTTAAACTGAATTGCTATTCTGAGGACTGAACCTAACGGCAAAGAACTCTGTAGCATGGGCTCGCTCAAGGATTTATCTCATGCACCATGAACATAACATAGGAACAGCCAGACTGGCTCAGACTTGTGATCATCTAGCCCAGTGGCCTGTCTCTGGCAAAACCAGACACATCCGAGAAAGGTGCAAGAAACCCCCTATAGGTAGATGTGGGGGTAATCTGCCCCCAGGAAGGTCTCATCCTAGTCCCTAAGAGTTAGAGATTGATTTAAGCCCTAAAATGGGCAATGGAGACATTTGAAAGTACTGTAACAGCCAGGATAGAACCCAGTGGGAGCCTTAGCAGGTGGATGGGAGGATAAGTCTGAAGTTTTCTTATAACGACCTGCAAAAAGTAAATCTCTGGAGAACAACAGACTGGACCAGATCCCCAGGCTGATGTAAACCAGCATACCTCCACTGAAATCCATGGGCCAGATCCCCAGACTGGTGTAAATCAGCATAGCTCCACTGAAGTCAGTGAAGATGACTTACACTGGCTGAAGATCTGGCCTGCAGACTCTTGAATTGGTAAATAAGAAATCCAGGCTGATGGCTTTTGGCTCTCAATGAAAAGAATTACTGTCACAATGTCATCTGCTTTGTCTTTTCAGGTGTCTGTGAAGACCTCTTCTGTTTCTGTCACGACAGAATTTCATGCTGAGTGCACCTGCAACGTGGACAAAATGCTCTGCAGGCTGGTGGCAAACACGTCTATCATGATGAAATGCCTGAAGTATGTATGCCACCATCACAGGAAAGAAGCCCAGCACCGGAAGTTAAGTAAGAAGAGGAAGGAAGAAGAAATTAAGGATGAAGAGATCTTCCCTATTTGTCTGTACAGCCACTGCTCCAGCACAGATACCGTGATGCAGGAAGTATAAGGGAAAGGACTCCTTCTTGGACAACAATCATATTTTTGTGCTCTGATAATTGTTTATCCATATTCTTTGCAGGAGAGTGGGGAGGTCAAGGACAGAGCCAATCCAAAGTCAATGTCTGTTTGTTTGAATATTTATCTAATGATGACAGTTTGAGAATTGAATGTTGTCAATGTTCCCATGGACAAGGTGAGGAAGGAGGAGGGGAGAAAGAGGGACTTTTAAAAAAAAATCTTTCAGAAGCGTGGTGACGGCACTTTGAATTTGGAACGTCAGTAAAATAACATTGTACTAGGCAGAAAGAAGCCCCAGTTCTCTCCTGTGATCCAACTGCTTTGAGCCACTCCCTCAATGCAAGGCAGCTGGAAAGCTGCCTTATTCCAGATAACTGGGGACTCCTCTAGCCAAAGGTGAATCCCCATATGGAATGGAACCAGAATAAGTGCTGTACATCAGCTCCCCCAGTACAGTGGGCATGGCCAAGGAACGGGGGGCATGACTGGAGAGCCACTGTATCCAGCAACCCCTGGCTGCTAGAATGGCCCCTTAGGGCTGTAGCTGCTGGGTCACACCAGGGGCCAAACTGCTCCCTGACCACTCTGCGTGTCAGGGAGCTGCATGGACAGGGTAAACCAGCTTTGTCCCTTCTTCTCTGGTCCTACACTGAGAATTGCTTGGCAGGACCAGAGAACCTCAGCCTGATGCTTTACATTTCTGCTATCCAGGACTTTCCTTAGGGCATGGGCACCAAGGGGCCACCCACAGAGTTACTGGTGCAGCTCTCACCTTAGGAGCTGCATTTGTTGTTGGATCAATCACCTTAGAGGTCAGGTCTAGAGTAGTATTTAAAATTCACTTGACCTACAGACATGGGGGTCAGATCTTCAGGTGGTGTAAATCAGCATAGTTTCATTCACTCCAATGGAGCTGTGATGGACTTTCACCAGCTGAGGCTCTAACCCATGGTGATCACAACCTCCCCTGTGTAGCTGGGCATTACCAGTCTCACCTGCCCAGTCCAGGAATTCGACACAGTCTATCTGTGCATAACGGTGGGCTATATCTCGGGCCTTTTCACCCTGGAAAGTCGTTGCTAGAATATCAGCTTCCAGTTCTACCAGTGTTTTCAAAGTCTCCAGCTGGCCCCAGGCCGCAGCACAGTGGAGGAGTGTGTAACCTGGGGGATGACAGAGAAGTCATCAGAATCAAAGGGAGAGGTATCTTGCTGTGGGTCAAATGCCAGCCAATAATACTTCGCATTTTCAGAGCAACTTTCTTCCCAAAGTGCTAAGTACATGTGAAACTCCTCTGTAATGCAGCCGCCAGTGGAGGGGAGGTCAGCAACTAACCAGTACTGCACAGCAGAGTGAGGACGGGGAGAAAATTGTGGCCAAGGGCAATCCTCGGACAAAATGTACAGGGAAGGAGCCAGCCATGGATGGGAGGGGAAAGGCATATGGAGTCTGGAATCAGTGGTACAACAGAGGAAAGGGAAGTTTTGCAGCAAGCGGGTTAGAGAATTTAGGTTGCAGGAAGTGAGAGATGATCTAGCAGCTGGGACAACAGAACAGGAAGATCAATTTCTAACAGTGGAGAGTTACACGAAGGGAACAGAGGAGAGGCCAGGATAGGGGGAGTGAGTGAGCATAGAGAGGAGGTGAGTATAAAGCCATGTGGGGATCCAAAGCCTAGTGAAGTCAATGAAAAGGCTCCCATTACTTCAGTGGTGCTTGGATCAAGCTTCACAGAAGCAGAGTGGAGGGTGGAAGGAATAAGTGAATGTGAATTCAGAGAAGTGAAGCTAAGCTTGAAGGAGCAGAAGGGCTGATCCTGCACCAATCAAGTCAATGCATCGGTTTGGATGGGAACTGGGTCAGGGCCGGAGTGAGCAGGTGTGGGGCCCAATCTGTCACCCGCTGCCGTCAGTAGTATACCTCTGGCTGTTTTATCCTTCATGACCACTCCGTATTTTGCCAGGGCTCTGATGACTGCACTCTGTCCAGCCATGCTGGTTGCGTACAGTACGTCTCTCCCTACGATGTCCTTTTCCATGAGAAGTTGCATGGCCCTTTCACCATCAGGGTCTTCTGGGTCGGCAAAAATCTGCTGCACACCTTCCACATCTCCAGTGAGAGCATGCCTCAGGAGAGGGTTAGAATACTCTGGCTCCTTAGGCTCCCCTGTATCTGCTGGCTGTGTTGCTTCTACTAGCTCCATTGTCTCTAGAGCAATGTCTGCCAAAAAAGGAGGAACAGTATGGAATCCTTTAAAGCAGCTGATTGGTTTTGTGGTTTGCCCATATATATATTCACCAGGATTGTAACCTGGGTCTTTTCCGAAATAGAATGGGGCACATCCAATATTCACCAATGACCCTCCCTGATATGAATGTATTCTTTTTATTTACAGTGTGGCCAACTCTCATTATTTTATCGTGGGTCTTGTGATTTTTCTTAAAGCCCCAGCTGTTGGAACCATGATATTGCATGCGAATCTCAACTTTCATTTAAAAAACAAAGTACACTGCGTGCCTTGTGGTTGCAGAGTACAGCTGGAAAATGTCAACCCTAATGGCTCAAACCCCAGAAGGCAAATACCAAGAACCCAACATTTACTACTTTTTTAAAAATCTCATGATTTTAAAGCCAATTTTGTGATTTGTGTGAGTCAGAATCATGAGTTTTGAACTTTGAGTTTGGCAGTACTGTTTTTATATTGTTATCAGTGCACATGCCAGTTTTGCAGAATGTAATGTTTAAAAGGGCTTGCCACCTAACTCAGGCAGAGCAGATCAAATTAACTAGCGACAACATTAAGTGCAGATCATTGTGATAAATTAAGACAGATTTCCGTGAGTTTATACATCAGGAAGAGCTTGGTATGAGTAAGACAATGAACTTTCTTTGAACTCAGTAGCCCTTACATAAAGATTTCAAATGTGATTTTTCTGCCCAGGGTCAATTTATTTCCATTACTATAGTGTATATTCATCCCATTACTGACTCCTCCTCCTGGCTAAAGTGAAACATATCAATTCGCAGTTTTACTTTTTACTGGGCTGCTGGAGAAGGATAATTATTTTGGTATTGAAGATCATGGGCTCCTATTCTCTTGCAGCTGCAAGACTAATTATTAGAGTAGACCACTGAAAGTTGGGATTGCTGGGTTCTAGATCTTGATTTGTCACTTATTAGCAGTGGGCTTGCTCCATCACCCATTGAAATCAATGGAAAAACTCCCATTGATTTCAGTAGAAGTATGAGGCCCTGTGTGACCTCAGAAAAAAGTCACATAACTTCTCCATGTGTTGGTTTCACCATTGGTAAATTGGGGATAATAATGTAAATTTGCAAGGTTGTTGTGAGGCAATTAATTACAGCCCAAGAAAGCTAGCAACAGTGATATTGGTTGGGGGATAGGGACATAGTTTTTAATCTCATTGAAACTGGGCACAGTATGTTTTTTGTATATATATGGACTGTCAATTAATTGCAGTTAACACAAAACAAATTAACTAAATTAAAAAGTAGGGATTAGTCACAGTTTTAATCACACTGTTAAACAATAATGGAATACCTATTTAAATTTATTATAAATATTTTGGATGTTTTTCTACATTTTCAAATATTTTGATTTTGATTACAACATGGAATACAAAATGTACAGTGCTCACTTTATGTTATTTTTTATTACAAGTATTTGCACAGTAAAAAAAAAATGACCCAAAGCAGTGCAGACCAATGCACCATCATTTTCATCATCTGAGTCAGATGCCACCATCAGAAATTAACACATTTATTTTAATCATCAGCATGGAAGCACGTCCTCTGTAACGGAGGTCCAAGCATGAAGGGGCATACAAATATTTAGCATCTCTGGCACGGAAATTTCTTGCAACGCTGGCTACAACAGTGCCATGCGAACGTCTGATCTCACTTTCAGGTGACATTATAGATAAGAAGCAGGTAGCATTATCTCCTGTCAATGTGAACAAATTTGTTTGTCTTACCAATTGGCTGAAGAAGTGGACTTTTGTTTTTAACTGCAGTTATGTAAAAAAAATAAATCTACATTTGTAAGTTGCACTTTCACAATAAAGAGACTGCAGTACAACACTTGTATAAAGTGAACTGAAAAATACTGTTTCTTTTATCTTTTTTACATGACAAATATTTGTAATCATATAATATAAAGTGAGCACTGTCCACTTTGGATTCTATGTCGTAATTGAAATCAATATTTGAAAATGTAGAAAAACATCCAACATATTTATAATATATTTAAATTAGTATTCTATTATTAAGTGTGATTAAAACTGATTAATTGCAAATATTTTTATCTCACAATTGCAATTATTTTTTAATCGTTTGACAGCCATTATATATATATATAAATTATATATATAGCCATTGTTTATTTTCATTTTATCACAAAAGCACTTATCCATAGATTTAAAATACACAAACACTTGGAGATTAAGGAACAAAAACACAGGAGACTTTAATATCTATGTATTCCATAAGAGAGGGACTTTCTAGGGACAGTTTGGCATGTATTTCCCAGGATCAGGGCCTAACTCAGTTAATTCAGGACAGAGGATTACATAGCGTCCCAGTGAAGTCAGTGGGGCTCTGCACAGGAGAAAGAGTCCATACCTGGAAATTGCATCAGGCCCAACGTCACTTAAGCTGACAGGAACCATTTTGTTTCTGTTTTCTCATGAGAGGGCAAATACATTCTTACTGTGAGGCTACTTCTCTCTCCAGCCCATGGGAAAGTGCCATTTTCACAAACATTTAAGAAGGAAAGCCATGTTAGAGGAGGATTTGTCATAGAAGCACCTGATCCTGACTGGTGCTGGGTGCCCCAGACTCACTGATCCCAGTGGGAGCTGCAGGTACCATGCTCACACAGTTTTCAGGGTAACTGTGTTGAAAAACATAGGACAAAGGGCCAGCTGCCAAGGGGAGGTCCCCTGCACAGTGGCATCGAAGCTCACAAGACAGGGGCCTGCTGCACTGGATTCGTGCATGCACCTTCATTGTTCTCTGGTCAAATGCTTCTTAGTGGCTCCCGACGACCCAGGTTGCTATGGGAAAACAAGCACCACACCTGCAACGTCCCACAGCTCCCTAGTGCAGATTCTCAGGATCAGGCCCTAAATGACCATACTGAACAAGTCACAGTTAGGGCCCCATGGCTGCTCTAGGGCTCACACAAACCTGTGCACAGTGAGGATGTCCTCACCCCCGAGTTCCAAGAAAGCTATTCCGGACCCTGCCTGGCCCCACCGATGCAGACAGCTTCTGCTGTTGCCATAGCAACAGTCCTCTGTGTGCCACCGTAACTCTCCTCCCTGCCAAGAGTTCCAGGGTGCACAATGCCACTGAGTCTGGAAATGAGAGGGAAATCACTGGTGAATATGCTGGAGGACTCATCAAAGCCTTCTGATGCCAGCCTGCATCTCCTGACACTGTAATTTTTACGGAAGGGATTTAAAAGCCATTTCCAAACCCTTGGTATCGTGTCATTTGTTTTGAAATGGGTTGTCATGCTTAGGAAGGAGCATGAGTCTTTGTAGAATCAGAGTCCAGTTGAAGTATACTGAGATGAGGTCTTGCAAATGCTCTTCTTTCACCCAACACAAATCTGCTATTCTCTCACCACTGTTATTGCCTGGTGTGGAGATGGGAATTGTCTTGAGTCATTCTGAGCATATTGAGTTATTCTGATAGGCAAAGAATAAAAAACACAACACACTTGTTGCAGAGGTTGCAATTTGTAGGGTACTTTGATATTCTTTGGGAGGAACAGTGCTCTAGAAATGTAAAATATTATTAGTTCAGGTTTTCTTAAGCTGCTGGATTGTGCTGGAATGTTGGACTAAGTCCTGAATTCTATATCTGGCTCTGTCACTAACTCACTGTGTGATCATGGGCCAGTCATGTAAATTATCCATGCCTCCATTTCCTCATTTGCAAAATGGGGATAATAATCTTTACCTAGTAAACAGGAAGAAATCCCACCTGTCCCCAAAATTTCCAGGGTCATCCCACTTTAAATAAGTGAAAATGTGCCAAGCACTGTAATTATGGATCTTAATGTAGCCTGAACATGCCTACAAATTTTGAATGTTTAAAAAAAATGTGTGACCCTGCATTTTATTATTCTGAATTCTTGTCATCAGGAGTGCTGAGGCATTAAGCCACATTTGGCGATATTTTGCACTGTGGGTTGGTAGCACTTCATTGTGATATGGCTATGCTTTGCCTCAACATGGTGATGCTTCATTGGCATGTTTCTCCACAACAGTTCGCTGTGACGCTTTATCATGACACAGTGACACTTCACTGTGATGTGGTGCTACTTTGCTATGATGCTTTCCTGTGGCCTGGTGATGCTCTATTATGGCACTATGACCCTTTGGTGTGACTATTTCTCCATGACACACTGACATGATGGAGGGATGCATTGCTGTGAGGTGACTGCTTCTCTAGGACACTATGATACTTGGTGGTGACCCATTGCCATGACACAGTGACACTTTACAGTGACCTCTTACCATGACACTTTGACATGACACAGTGAAACTTGACAGTGATCCATTACCATGACACTTGGTGGTAACTGTTGCCATGATGCTTTGCCATGACACAGTGACTCTTGGCAGTGTCCTGCTACTATGTCACTTGGTGGTGGCTGCTGCAATAATGCTTTGCCATGACACAGTGACACTTAGTGGTGACCTGTTACCATGACACTTTGCCGTGACACTTGGCAGTAACCCATTACCATAATGCTTGGTGGTGACCGTTGACATGACACAGTGACACTAGACAGCAGGGTTGCCAAGATTACAAGATGTTTTCTTAGCACTCTCACTCCACTCCTCCTCCCGACATTATTATGATCACCATTACTAATAATAATAATAAGCAGTACTCACCTACATTCGCGTGAGGTATTTCTTGCTGTTTTTGCAGCACTCAGTAACTCCCAATCTTGTTCAAAGATGAAAACATAAAGGACATCCTTGTAATAAGGGACTAGTAGCCACCTTATTGGGCGGTGACACACTGCCAGGAGGCTTTACATGACACTTCATGATGATGCCGTGACAACTCAGGGCAATACCAGCGCAGTTCGCTGCCATAACGGCCAGGCGTTCGCTTTCAGCCTGGTGCCGCCATTGGGCCCCCTGAGCCCCCATCCCGGGAGGAGGAAAGGGGGCGGGCCGGTTTGAGCCCGGAACGGTGGCGTCCGCGGCTGCGGTTCCGGGGGGAAGGCTGGGGAGACGGACCACGTCCTGCTGGCGGAGCCGACGGGCTAAGGGGGCTCGTTATTCGCTGTTCCGGGACCCGGAGCAGCAGCAGCAGCCGCAGGCACAGACCCCGTTCCCGTGAGTGACAGGGCGGGGGTCCGGGTCCCTCCTGCGCCGGCTACAGTCTCCCAGGTGGCGGGTCCTTCAGGGGAAGACTCCTCCCCCCCTAGTTCAAGCGAGGGGGTCAGGCCTCCGCAAGGGATGGCGGGGAGACGGGGGCCCGGGCCTTGGGCTGGGACTTGGTGGGAAGGGGGTGCCGGGGATGACGGGGGGAGGTGCTGCAGGGTGGGCCCTGGGGGCGGGGGGGAGAGCAGTGGGGGGGGGAGGAGCAGGGTGCAGGGGCGGGGCTGGGGGCGGGGCTTCCCATCTTCAACTATAATACCTTACAATTTCCAATGCAGCCGTGCCCCTCCCCCCGGACTGGTTGGGAATAGTCTGTGGGTCACGCTGGAGTCTTGTCTGTCTCTGGAAGGTAGTGATGGTATCTGAGCGCACCTCCCATCTTGGGCTCACGGTACTGCCTTGCAAATGTGAACAAATTATCCATCATCACAGTGAGATGAATAACTGATTTTGGGGAGAGTCTCAGAGGCACAGATGGTAGTTAGGGGGCCCATTCACACTGGAAGTCAATACATTTAAGTTCTTAACTGCTGTTTGTGCCTTTGAAATTCCCTCCCCTCCCTGAGTGTTACAGATGGGGAAACAGAGGCATAGGGATTTAAACCTTCTTATTGATGAGGTATAAGGAGTGATGAGGCACCTAAGGTCCTGATCTGGTATTTTTTTGGAGGCGAGGGGATGCAGGGAATAATGTTGTTTAAGTTGCTTTTCTCTTTTTAAACAACATTTGCTAGTTCTCTTGCTGACTTCTTTTCGTTTCATGTCACATCTTATACATAACGTGATGCAAAAGGAAGGTCTCGTATCAGAAGGTGATAGAAAACCAGCTACGCTTATTCATGAAAACAGCAGCATATATCTGCTATATAGCTATATCTGTATATCCTGGAACTGAGACCACTATGAGAGAGTAAAGAACACTATTAATTGAATGGAACAACAAATGGGACTAAGTATTACGTGGTATTATTATCCCAGTGAGGACATTAAATCAGGGACATTGTAGCAAAATTGTACAAAAATGTATTTTCTTGATTTTAATGATATTTTGAGGGGATTAATTCTGATACAAACACACAAGGACTGTGAAGAACATGCCTCAGTCCCTTTACCGCACAAAATGCCTGCAGCATACTGTGAACATCTTATATTCACATTCCTGTAAAACGGTCAGGTGTGGACATGCCCATTTATCTAAATGTATACAGATGATTCATGACATGCAGTACTGTTAATCTTGTAGTGGAATGATCTTTATAATTCTCTGAAGCCCCGTCATACATGTGAAAAGTGTTTCATGCGTTGCACTGGAGTTACATGTGCTCAACACCCCTCAGGAATAAGTTCCAAATGATTTATTAGTCACAGTAATTAGCAAATAATAAATAGATACTGATAATTTGAGAGCCTGCAAAACTAAAGAGAGCAAATCTGAACATCATCTTGATTAATCAACAACCTCATTGGGGCAAAATATTAAATTTTCCCTTTGCATTCATAATATATCATGTTGATGGAATATATGTATGATTGTTTCTTGATCTGACCGTGTAAGATTTTTATAAATTAGGCTGCAAAAACAATATGTCAAACTAAACTTTTAATATATACAGGAGTTAGGGAATTATTATGATCCCCATTTTACATATAAAGAGCTGAGGCACAGAGATTGGTCATAAAGAAAATCTGTGACAGTGGAGAATTGTGTCTGGATCTCATGAGTTCCAGTCTGGTGCCTTAATCACAAGACCATGCTTTTGAAGCTTTTTTCATGTGCTGAGGATGTCTGCTCTTGTAGATGGTATAATTTACCGCTTTCCAGTCTCCTAGCAATGTTGTGCATCTTAATTGTTTGTGAAGTGCTCTTTGATTCTTGAATAGGTGCTATGGAATTAGAAAGTATTGTTATACTGCTCTTGCTTCTTGAGTTCAAATGTTAAAAGCTGTTACGAAACACCACAATACAGAGGGAGTATTTGGTATTTCTGTAAAGTTTAGTTTATATATTGGCTTGATGTTCCTATTTTAAAAGAAACATGAACATTGCACTTCTTTTTTGTACCTACTATAGATTTTTTTACTTAAAACTTCTCCCTTGCTGAAAAGACATTTATGATTATTAACAGGGGGAAAAAAAGAGAGAGAGAATAATAAAAAGAAACTTCACATATCATTTAAAGTAGGGGTTCTCAAACAGGGGGTCAGGTCCCCTCATGGGGTCACAAAGTTATCACATGTGATGGTTGCGAGCTGTCAGCCTCCACTCCGAACCCTGCTTTGCCTCCTGCATTTATAATGTTAAATATATTTGAAGTGTTTTTAATTTATAAGGGGAGGTCACGCTTAGAGGCTTGCTGTGTGAAAGAGGTCACCAGTGCAAAAGTTTGAGAACCACTGGTTTAAAGGATGCTGTACCAGAAAAGCAGAGTTTCAGTATATTAATCATTTTTTAAAATAATCTAGTTGACAAGGGTTCTGTAAAAAGAGGGGGTATTCAGCATTAGAATTGGAAGTCTGAGGAGTACAAAGTATGTAACTATTGCTTCTACTAAAAAGTAAATATACATTTAATAGAATTGGGAAGTGAGTTACAGTATTATGCAACTTCATCTATTTATTCTGTGGATATGTGGCTTTGTTAGCGTTCCTCTTACCTCTGGGACATACAGTTGTTCAGATCCTAACCTGATCTTATACCAAATGTTGACCCTAGGTCAGTGCTGTACTGTTTAATGGGTGCCATCTTTTTCTCATTAGTGTGTGAAGTATAAATATTTTCTGGCACTTTTTTGGAAATGTCGAGAGAACCATCCCATTCCCCACCCCCCAGTGTCCTAGATAACCTTTCCTTCTTTGATAAAATTGTTAGGAGTGTCCAGCGTAGTATCCAGTTTACTGAGCGCGTGATGGGTGTCACATGTGCCAACACCACCACTGTGCTAAATGTATTAAACTCATTATTTGTTAAGTGCTTAACTTTTCTTCTGTCTTATTCTCTGCAACCCAGCCATTGTTTAGCAAGACTGTGAATTTTGCAGCTGGATAAGGGCTTGAAGTCATACTATTTGGGAGTGATTGGTTATTGTTTGTATCATGGTGAAGAGCTGAAAGAGGACATACTTTCACTTTTTTCATCCTTTTTCCCCCCCTTAGGTCAGGTCTTGAAGTGTAAGGTGCAGACTTCTCTTCACGGTGCATGGACGGAAAGCCAATGCGCAGGTAAGGTGCAGAAGAAGAAATGATTCTTCTCTGATCAAAACCTGACAATTGATGTTGAGTTGATTTTGTAAGTAGTAGTCCATAACATGGTTATTTCAGGTGTGTATTCTACAACTAACAATATTTATTTAAGGGGCAAAACTAAACATCTGTTAACATGAATATGCTGTTAGAGAAAGGAAGTATAGAAGATATGTGTTGCCATAATCATCCATTTTAAAACAGTTCACTGTGTTGCTTAAAAAATGTACTTTGGACTACTTATTTTATGGTGTGATTACATCAGTATTTCCTCATGAACCATCTAGCAGTATTTCTTAAACCTAATCATGCTCCTGATGTGTATTAGTGTGACCTTTACTGTAGACTTGAGTTCTCTGCAGGCCAAGGGGATTTGTCTCTTATTTGTGGATACTAATTGCATCTACTGTAATGGGCTGTGGACACATCTGCAATCTCTTCCTGTGTAATGCTGACATCAGCTATGTCAGAAACAGTCTTTGTCCTGTAAAAGAAAGAGGAATTGTGTTTGTTAAAAAGGGATATTGACCAGCCTGTTTGACATGAATTGTATCTGTCCATTTTGATTGTTTTAATACTGAATGTGCCATCATTTATGCTTTATAGCAGATATATTTCTGTATTTTTAAACAGGCTGCCTACAAAAGGCCTGTCTGTGTTTGCATGGTTGAGAATCACTTTTCAAAGGTATTGGACAGCCAAGACTCATGAATATCACGTAGCCTGATAAGCTGGTTGTGTCCCTTAAGTCAAAATATCTGTTGGAAGTGGGGAAAACTTATTAGATGCACACCGGTAATCACATAAACATTACAGTAGGAAAAGAGGTGGGATTTTAGCATAAACCACTTTGTAGAGGGATATTAATTACTGCATTTGCAGAAACAAGTACTAACATAAACTTGGTTGTGTAACAGTGTGGTAGGAATTGCATTGTGTATTAGCTCAGTAATGTCATTCTACAAACCCTTATTGAGTTAAATGAACCCCTCAACAGCCAGAAAAAGATTATCTATGCTACTGCTTCAGTTAAGCTAATAAATACATCCTGGGATGTGACACAGGTGTCATTGTATCATTCAGCATTTTGCTGAGACAAGGAGACTGATTTAGGCTTTGAGAGGACACAGTTGGCTTTCTGCTGTGAGTTTTTTTCCTCAGCGGATGGACTGAATAATCTAGCAAGTATTTTCATCTTGATCTTCTTCAGTGGGAGCAGCTGAAACGTTTTTAGCACCCATAAGGCCACATCTATTCTGTTCGGATTCTTGTTCCGCCCTCATCACTGTAATACCTGAATGCTTTGCCTAAACGCATAAAACAGTGTGATAAGCATTTGCTATGTGTGGCTTGCCCCCCCCCCCCCTTTTTGTGTGTGTGTGCGCGCGCGCACAAGGGAAAAAAATATGTGAGGTTCTTTAAAATTGTTTCTGCATTTATTTTGGCTGCTGTGCTCTGTATGACAAGGAATGGAAAGTGTTGAGGTTTGAGGTTGTTTTTAGATCCTGCGGAAGTTCATTTCTCAGCCTTAGCTCTGTCTCCTGCACAGACAAGTTTACCCTGGCAATGGACAGGGTAATGAGCAGCAGATTTTTCTATCATGGTCCTAATCCTGGAACATTAGGCAAAATTTTTAGATATACCGGGTCCAGACCTTCTAGCACCTTGAAGAGAAGGACAGAGATCTTGAATTTGACTCAGTGTTCTATAGGAAGCTAGTGGAGAGAGCAGGTGATAGTTGTGATGTGCTAATGCTAACTTGTGTTGTTGAGGTGTTTGTGCTGTGTGCTAACTGGAGTTTCCTAACAGCTGACAGCTTCATGTCCAAGTATATTGCATTGCTGTAGTCCAGCCAGAAGCTGACAATGGCATGGATCTTCTTCTTTTTTTTTCTTTTGGGTGGGGGGAGGGCTCCTAATCTTTTGCATATCTCAGGGAGCTCCGTGTGAGCCATTTAGGTTCCTGTTTTGTTTGTCATTCTATTGCTTATTTGCTTCCAAAATGTATTTCAAACAAATCTTGCTCCATTGTACTATTGGGGAAGCATTTACTTTTATCTTTAATCAATGCCCTGCAGACATAATAGCACCTTGTGTGATGGTCTTGTCAGAGCTCACAAGCAAAGTGGGGTTGAGCTGGGTCATTACTTGGATAGATGGTTATGTTAGGTCTGGTTTCAGAGTAGCGGCCATGTTAATCTGTATCCACAAAAAGAACAGGAGGACTTGTGGCACCTTAGAGACTTAGGCTTTGGCTACACTTGCACATTATAGCGCAGTAAAGGCACCAAGAGCGCTCTAGCTCACTCCCCATCCACACTGGCCAGGCATGTAGAGTGCTCTGACTCCGCCGCTGGAGCACTCCTGGTACTCCACCACCTCCCCCAAAAGGAATAACATTTGTTGCGCTCTCGCTGGAGCGCCACAGCACCAGTATGGACACTTACTGCGCTCTGATTGGCCTCCAGAAGTGTCCCACAATGCCTGTTCTAGCCACTCTGGTCATCACTTTTGAACTCTGCTGCCCTGTCCTCAAGTGACCAAGCGTCAGACCCGCCCTTTAAATTCCCTGAGAATTTTGAAAATCCCCTTCCTGTTTGCTCAGCCAGGTGTGGAGTGCTCTCAGTGCATCTTTCCAGGTGGCCATGCCTCCAGACGCCAGACAAGCCCCAGTATGGAGCAATGATGAGGTCCTGGACCTCATCAATGTTTAGAGGGGAGGAAGCTGTGCAGTCCCATCTGCACTCCAGCCATAGGAATTACAATACCTTCCAGCACGTATCAAGGGCCATGATGGACAGGAACCATGACCAGGATGTGGTGCAGTGTCAGGTTAAAGTAAAGGAGCTGCAGAATGCCTACTGCAAAGCCCACTAGGCAAACGGCCGCTCCAGTGCTGCCCCCGCGACCTGCAAATTCTACAGAGAGCTGGACGCGATACTTGGAGGTGATCCCACCTCCACTGCAACGACCACCATGGACACTTACGAGCCCAGCATGGCAAGGATGGGGGGGAGGAGAAAAGCACAAACGATGGTGCTGAGGCAGTGGGAGACACCCCAGAATCCCTAGATCAAGGGCTGGCAACCTATGGCATGCGTGCCGATTTTTAATGGCACGCTGCTGCCTGCTGGAAGCATGCTATTAAAAATCCTGCCCAGCCTGGCTCACTCTTCTCTGCCCTCCGCTCCATCCCCCTCCAGCAGGGGCAAGGGGCAGAAGCTTGGTCCTGCTGGCTCCCCTGCCTCTTCCCTAGTGTGCTGGGTTCCTGCCCCTCCTCCTCCTCCTCTCTGTCCCTCTCTCCTTGCCGGCTGATCAGCTGATGGCCCTTGCAAGGGAGGGTGTCCAGAAGGATCACAGTCAGCGTGCCCGCTGCTCCAGGCGGAGGCAGAGAAGAAGGGGGGCAGGGCCTTGGGGAAGTGGGGGTGTAATAGAGACACATCCCCTCCAGCTGTCTGTCCTGACTCCCCTTCACACTCACCCAGCTCTGAGCCCCACAGCCCTGCACATCCCCTAGGCCCATGCCCTGAGCCCTGTCCCCCGCACACACCCCAGGCCCCTGCCCTGAGCCCTGTACCCCCCTCATACACACCTAGCCTCTGCTTGACTCCTTCACCGCCCCCCCACGACCCAAGCCCTGACTCTTGCACCCCCCCACATACCCAGCCCCCATGCACCCCCCACATCCTGACTCTTGCATCCCCCACATCCCCACCCTGAGCACCAAATGGGAGCTCCGGCACTACCACACCACATTCCCACCTGCCCCCCGAGCACCAAATGGGAGCTGCCCAGGTAAGTGCCTCACACCCAAACCACCTGCCCCAACCCTGAGCCCCCTCCTTCATTCTAGCTCCTGGCCAGACCCTTCTCCGCCAGCCCTGTGCTCAGTGCACTTCCATCCTCATCTCAGTGCAGAGAGAGGAAGAGAATGGGCCAGAACCAGGAAAAAGGTAGGTACCCATTGTATGTGGGCAGGGCTGGGACCCCAGACTGGCAGCGGGCTGAGCAGGTCCGGCAGCTGGGATCAGCCATTCAGCCCACTGCCGGTCTGGGGTCCCGGCCGCCAGCCCCGCACAGCCCACTGCCAGTTTGGGGTTCTGGCTGCTGGACTCTTGCCAGCCAGGGTCCCGACCGCAGGCCCCACTCAGCCCGCTGCCAGCCTAGGTGAACAGAACCTCAGACCAGCAGTGGCTGAGCAGGCTGACAGCGTAAGATCAACATTTTAATTTAGTTTTAAATAAAGCTTCTTAAACATTTTGAGAACCTTGTTTATTTTACAGTACAACAATAGTTTAGTTATATAATACGTAGACTTATAGAGAGAGACCTTCTGAAAAACATTAAAATGTGTTACCGGCATGCAAAACCTTAAATTAAAGTGAATAAATGAAGACTCGGCACACGACTTCTGAAAGGCTGCCGACCCCTGCTCTAGATGCATGCAGCCAGGAGCTCTTCTCGAACCAAGAGAAAGGCAGCCAGTCACAGCATCCGGTGCTTGGGGAAGGACAAACAACAGAGGAGGTTCCTGGTAAGTGTCTTTTTTTTTTGGGAAGGAAGTTTTTTGGTACGGGCTCTTTGAGCGAGGAGGGTAGGGGCTGCATGCATGCCTAGATGCGGAATAGCGCATTGATGTGGTCTATCACATTGCGGTAATCGGCATCGATGATCTCTTCAGGCAGAACTCTCAGCCAGAACATGGGCAATGCGCTTGCACAGGTTTATTGGGAGAGCCAGCGTGGTTCTTGTCCCAGTCAGCCTAATGTGTCTGTGCCACTGTGCTGTGAGGGGCGGGGGGACCATTGCTGCACACAGATAAGCTGCGTATGGGCCAGGGTGGAAGCTGCATTGTAGGAGAAGACCCTCCCTTGCTTCTCTGGTCACCCTCAGCAGCAAGATATCTTCCAGAACAAACTCCTGTGGAGAATGTTGGGACAGTGTTCAGTGTAGGTGCCCCCTGCAGCTGTTGGTTCTCCCCAAGGCACAGAAACCCAGAGGACAGTACAGCCATGAAACAGTCAGTCCCCACTGGACCCTGTGCTTACTCACCATTTCTGGGACTCCTGTGGGTTATGTGTGGTCGCTTTGGGACAGGCAAAGTATGTTTTTTGTGATTGCCCTCCTTAAGTGCAGGGGAATCATTGCTCTGTCTGGTGTGTACAATACTGCCTCTGATAAGTGTTGCATTTTGCCTGTCTAGGTGCAACCTTGAGATCTCTCAGCTGTCATTCTTATCACCGGCCGACAGACTGAGAAGACTCAGGAAGAGGCTGCGCAAAAGCAAAGAAGACATGCTGCATGAAGTCATGCAGCAGTCTGTAAACAAGAATCGAAAGTCACAGAAGTGGAGGGAGAGTGAAAGGAGGATCTGCCAGGAAAATGCAACACACCGGTGACAAAGAACGGAATGGCTGATTAGCATAATGGAGCCACAATCAGACTCTATCCAAGCATTCGTCGCTATGCAGGCAGAGCACTACCACGCTCGCCCCTCCACCCCCGCAGCCTTTGTCCCAAAACTCTTTCCCTTGTGCCCCCATGTCCCCTCCAACCCACTTTCCCCAACATCCGGGTTCTTACCACCCCCAGCTGCGTCCTACACCTGTAGCTTCACTACCCACCCACAAAAACAACGACTCTTATTCACTGCACTCAACCCCCCTCAACATGCCTTATAGCCATCCTGAAGTGCATCACTCAGTGCACAGCACTCCAGACAGGATTCGAGTGTATGAAATCAGGACATACTCAAGCCTATGAGTGAACTGGTCCCCACCCCACTCCCTTGCCCTCTTGTTATTTCTGTGTTACTTTGGTTTTTTTCAATAATTGAATTTACTTTTCAATAAATCAAGTTTTTTACTTTGAAAACATACTTTATTAGTGCATAAAGCAAAATATACCTTAGCCCAGGAAAGCAACAAGGACTGCAAGTCATTGTATAAAACACAGCCACTGGACTTAACTCCCGTGCAGAGCACCAGACATTATTGGTGGCTTTCAGCCTCAAATTGCTCCCTCAGGGCATCCCTAATCCTTGCAGCCCCGAGCTGGGCCCCTCTAATAGCCCTGCTCTCTGTCTGTTCAAATTCAACTTGCAGGTGTTGAACCTCCAAGGCCCATGCCTGAGTGAAGCTTTCACCCTTCCCTTCACAAATAATCTTGAGGGTACAGCACGCAGATATAACCACGGAGATGCTGTCTTCGGCCAAGTCCAGCTTCCCATAAAGAGAGCGCCAGCAGCCCTTCAAACGGCTAAAAGCACACTCCACAGTCATTCGGCACCGGATCAGTCTGTAGTTGAACCATTTCTGGCTGCTGTCCAGGCTCCCTGTGTAGGGTTTCGTGAGCCATGGCATTAAAGGGTAAGCGGGGCCTGCAAGGATCACAGTGGGCATTTTGACTTCCCCTAACGTGATCTGGGAAAAAAGTCCTGGCTTGCAGCTTCCTGAACAGGCCAGTGTTCCGAAAGATGCATGCTTCATGCACCTTTCCGGGCAGCCTGCATTAATGTCAATGAAACAAGCATGGTGATCCACAAGCGCCTGGAGAACCATAGAGAAATACCCCTTCCGATTAATGTACTCGGATGCCTGGTGGGGTGGGACCAGAATAGGAATATGCATCCCATCTATCGCCCCTCCGCAATTAGGGAAACCCATTTGTTCAAAGCCAGCCACAACGTCATGCATGTTACCTGGAGTCATGGTTCTTCTGAGCAGGATGCGATTAATGGCCCTGCAAACTTGCATCAACACAATTCCAACCATCGACTTTCCCACTCCAAACTGGTTAGCAACTAATTGGTAGCTGTCTGGAGTTGCCAGCTTCCAGATTGCAATAGCCACCCGCTTCTCCACTGGCAGGGCAGCTCTCAATCTTGTGTCCTTGCGCTGCAGGGGCAGGGGGCGAGCTCAGCACACAGTCCCATGAAAGTGGCTTTTCTCATCTGAAAGTTCTGCAGCCACTGCTCATCATCCCAGACTAATTAATTAAGATGAGCTGTTATCAGCAGGAGAAGAAATCTTTTGTAGTGATAATCAAGATGGCCCATTTCAGACAGTTGACAGAAAGATGTGAGCGTACTTAACATGGGGAAATAGATTCAATTTGTGTAATGACCGAGCCACTCCCAGTCTCTATTCAAGCCCAAATTCATGGTATCTAGTTTGCATATTAATTCAAGTTCAGCAGTTTCTCGTTGGAGTCTGTTTTTGAAGCTTTTCTGTTGCAAAATTGCCACCTTTAAGTCTGTTACTGAGTGACCAGAGAGGTTGAAGTGCTCTCCTACTAGGTTTTGACCTTATGATTCCCTGATGTCAGATTTTTCCATTTATTCTTTTGCGTAGAGACTGTCTGGTTTGGCCAGTGTACATGGCAGTGGGGCATAGCTGGCACATGGTGGCATATATCACAGTGGTAAATGTGCAGATGAACGAGCCCCTGATAGCGTGGTTGATGTGATTAGGTCCTATAATGGTGTCACTTGAATAGATATGTGGACAGAGTTGGCATTGGGCTTTGTTGCAGGGATTGGTTCCTAGGTTAGTGTTTTTGTTGTGTGGTTGCTGGTGAGTATTTGCTTCAGGTTTGGGGGCTGTCTGTAAGTGAGGACTGTTCTGTCTCCCAAGACCTGTGAGAGTGAGGGATCATCTTTCAGGATTGGTTGTAGATCTTTGATGATGCGCTGGAGAGGTTTTAGTTGGGGGCTGAAGGTGTGACAGCTAGTGGCGTTCTGTTGTTTTCTTTGTTGGGCCTGTCCTGTAGTAGGTGACTTCTGGGTACTCTTCTACCTCTGTCAGTCTGTTTTTTCGCTTCAGGTATCCAACCTTTAGAGGGAACTGGTTAAAACTGTCTTTTGAGCAAAGAAAAAATAGCAGGTATGGGTTTTCACTGAAGTGATTACAATGGAGGAATGAGATGAAGTTAATTAAAGATTAAATTGTAGTTTGGGGAAGGCTGTTGCCTCTCACTGGGGAAGTCAGCCAGCTGCATGGACTGGGATCTCATCTGAGTGAAATTAGCTGCAGAAGGCATAGAAACCTTATTAAAAGACTCAGGATGCAGAGCCTCATTGGCTTCTTTCTTTCTGCATATAGATAATCTCATAGTTAGTGAAACAGACTTAATTGATTTTAATTCACTAAACTAAGAGAATTGTCATAGTAAGCAGTGCAAATAGTGACAGATAAACTGGCTTATTACAGTTATTTAAAACTTTTAATAATATATGGTATTAGTATCAGGTTTTGAAAAGTGCATGTTCACAACACATAACTGTAAACTATCAGTGTCCCTTTAAATCCCAAAATCTGTGAAGGGCAGGGACACGGTTTTGTTCCCACTGTTGATGACTAGAGTTAGTACTCTGCTCCTAGAAGCCTCCACTAAACATCTAGTTGATCCAGTGCATAGTGTTGAGGATTTTATAGCTGGCATTCATGGTCGGTACTGAACTAATGTCCCAGCATGTTGTGAGTGGGCACTGTGCTGTTGAAGGTAACTTATTCTGGCTGAGATATAAAATCAAGTTTCTTGTGTTCTGAAAATCCCATGACAGATTTAGGAATTGTAGCCTGGTGTACACACCAAATTCCAACACTGATATTTATATTCTTCAAACGGAAATGCAGTCCCCTTGCAGCTTCAGTTGGGTACTGTAATCTTCACTTCTGTTCCTAATGAATGTTGCAGAGTGCTGTTAAACAACTGCCTGCTTTCCACCCTAGGGAGTGTGTGGGGCTGGGGATGAGGGGCTGAGAGTTGAAAGGTGCTTAAAAGTAAATTATTACTGAAGTGTCAGTGTGCATTTTATTCAGAAACATAGCCATAGATGTTTGGAACCTTGTAGGAGTTCCTTTTATACTGCAGGGATGGATGCAGTAGAAGAACTAGAAGTGGATAGCAACGTAGGCAGCAGTGACCATGAGATGGTTGACTTAAGGATCCCGACAAAAGGAAGAAAAGAGATTAGCAAAATATGGACCCTGGACTTCAGAAAAGCAGACGGAGGCCACGTCTACACTATGGGATAATATCGAATTAGCTAAAATCGGTTTTATAAAACTGATATTATAAATTCGATTTCATGCGGTCACACTAGGCACAGTAATTCGGTGTTGTGCGTCCATGGTCCGAGGCTAACGTCGATTTCTGAAG
>NC_133775.1:62180342-62225103 GCF_003597395.2 Chelonoidis abingdonii | reverse complement strand
CCATGTCTATTTCTTTGTTAGCCAAAGAGAATCTGTGCGCCACCAGTAGGGAAGGGGTTAATATACAGCAGTATTACTGTTAAGGCAGGGAAAGCTTGACCTCTGCCCGTTCCTTGTGGCTAACTGAATGTTGGAGATTGTAAGAAGGGTTGTGTGGGCGTGTTCCCAGTATTTCGTTTCCGAGAGATGGAAATATCATCTTGCTTGACTTTCAGAGGTTTTAGCAGAGCGACCCAGAGTAGAGTATTCTTGGCACGGAGTCTCTCTGCACTCTGCAGCCTGAAAGCACTGAATGTTAACATACCTACATCAAAGCTGTGTGTGCCTCCATCCATGGCTATGGTGCTGAGAGGGAGGTAGAGGTAGGCAGAAATTTGGGTACCAGGGCAGAAAGCCTGGTAGGACTGAAATTGCCCCTCTCTCTCATCTCTTGATTAAAGTGATCGTATTTGCAAACTTGAAAACTGGGACACTTCAGTGGCATTTTAGGGTCAGACAAAAGATGAAAATGCTTCTTTAAAAATGAGTGCAGCTGTTGTTACTGTCAGCTTCTGAGTCTGTTATTTATGTACTAATTATTACCCAGACCCCATTGCGCTAGGTGCCGTACAAAAGCAGAACTAAAAGACAGTCCCTCCCCCAAAGAGTTTACAAACTGAGTATACGATGAGAGACCATGGGTGAATACCGACAGACAGCTTGGGGTAGTACTAAAAAACAGTAAGACAACATTGGCCAGCAAGATAAGCAGTGGTCTCAACAAAAAAAAAGTTGTCCAGGTTTGTAGGCATCTCTGCAAAGGAGGTTTTTAGGGAGGGATTTGAAGTAGGACAATGAGGTATCTAAGTGGATGTTTACGGGGCGCTCCTCCCAAGTGTGAGGTGTATCCCTGGATAAAGCACGAAGGTGCTTGTTTGAAAGTTTAACAAGGGGTCTGTGGAGGGTAGCATCATTGGTAGAGAAGATGAAGGAGCTGACATCTTGTTAGTGAGTTATCTTTCTAGCTTGTCACTCCAAAACCTCAGTCAAGCCCTGGTGTGTCACTTATCTTGAACAGTTCCTGGTGGGTTGGGGTGCGGGAAACAGAACTGAATTAGGCAGTATTCTAGTGTTTGTCTAGGTTCTCCACATTAACATTTGGGATTTGTGATGGGGTGTCCACCCCACACAAGGCCCGAGCTTGTTAAAAAGGGCCAATTAACCTTATGGGAGGGCCAGGGCCTGATAAAGTCTCATTGAAGATGAAGCCTAGCAGGGCAGAGGCAGGCTGAGCTTGTATAAAGCCATCAGGGAGAAAGCAGGAAGAGGCTGCAGCCAGGAACTCTCCCTGCAATCATTCCCTAGAGATAAAGGGAGTTGGCTAGGGACAAGGAGGAGTTCTAGGGGCACAGTAAGCCCTGGCATCCTGCCCTGGACTACAGAGTCTGGCAGGAAGCTGAGAAGTGGGATTAGCCACTAGGAGTGGAGGAAGCTCAGGCTGGTAAATCAGTGGTGGGCTAGGAGATAGAGAAAAGAGGCAGGAAGAAGCCCAGGGAAACAGCAACAAGGTCCGAGATTGAGTAGTCCGTGGTTACTAGGCATAGAGTCCCTGGGCTGGAACCCAGAGTAGTGGGTGGGCCTGGGTTCACCTCCTAGCTATTGGGGTAGTGGCCCTGGAACTGGACTTGGGGTGGAAGATTGTCTGACATGGCACATGGACAGCTTGTCCGGTGGGACTTTGACATCCTGAAAAGGAAGGACTGAATAGTGACCTGGCCGGAGGACCAAGTCACAAAGAGGAGCACCCCCGAGTCCCAGAGAGAGAGGCCATGATGTGGGCAACTGACAGAATGGGGCACCGGATTGGGTGAGAGCTAATTCTTGGACCCTGCCACCAGGAGGCACTCCAGCAACACGTCTACCCCCATTACAGGGGTCAATCTTCAGCTTTCATTTGGTCATATTGTCACCAGTCTTTGCCACTCCAACTCTCACACGATTTAAAGTATATCAGTATTTCTGTTCAAGGTCGGCACCGAGTGGGTGGGGGAGGGAATTCTGAAGGAGCCAGATTCTCTCTAGGATGAGCTGTGTTTTCTCTCCACCTTTGCTAAACTCTAGTCTAACCTTAAAATGCCACTGTGGATCACCATTCTCTAGGATGGCTGTGTTCTCCCCTAGTCCAAAAGCCACTGTGGAAAATGATTTCAGTGTTTAGGTTTCAGCAGAATGGCACATAGTCCCCACCCCCTCCAATGCACTGGGGCAATGGAACTCATGTACTAAACGAAGAGAAGAGGGGATTTGAATAGCGCTTCAACTCCTAAGGGGGTCTTCCAAAAGGATGGACTCGATGTTCCGGTTGATACCAGATGACAGAACAGAGTAATGGTCTCAAGTTGCGTGGGGAACTAGTTGGTTATTGGGAACACATTATTTCACTGAGAGGGTGGTTGAAGCACTGAAATGGTACCTGCGGGAGTTGCTGAATCTCCTTCCTTAGAGGTTCTTTAAGGCCCTGGTGACAAAGCTCCAGGCTGGAATGATTTAGTTGGGGCCGGTTCTGCTTTAGAAGAGGTCTTGACCTAAATACCTTCCGATGTCCCTCCATCCCCTCTAATCTTCTTATGATTCTATGAATGCAGCCCCCGTAATTTTTGCCAGGTTTTGAAGCCATCTATTCTATCTATGGAGTTAGGTTTGCCAATTGACCACAGCTGAACATCCTGGGCAATTTGTCAGGAATTAATAGGTCCTTCAATTTACGGACAGCTGCAAGCTTGAGCTGAGCCCAAGCCTCCCCTTTCTCCCTGTTCGTCTAACATTCACCTTCATATGGAAATGCATATTATGCTGAGAGCAAAGTCTTGGCAGTTTAAAGGACCAAATCCCGCTATGCAACCTTGACTGCACTGAGTCGTGGGAGTGGCATGCAGAGTCTGCCGCTTGGGGTAGGATTGTATCTGGTATACATACATATGCGAAGACTAGCCTAGGCAAGACTGATTTCATGTCTGCTGACCTACCTGGAGTCATCCCGACTACTCTGAAGTGACCTTGTGGCAAGAAGCTGTTATGATCCAAGAGTTGTTGTCTCTAGCTTGTTGGCACACAGTGGGACGCTGTTATGATCTCAAAAACATTTCATTGCCTCGCCTCAATGCTAGATCGTTACTGGGCTTGGTAGGCGTGTAGAGAGATACAACGGTACAAGAAATCATAGACTTGCCAAATAGTATTAGTGTCCGTGCTATTATAGCGCCAGGATCAGAATTTTTTTAAGATGTAATAGTTGCCTAGTACGCAGGTCACTTTGTTGCTTCCTTATTCAGGAAAAGTCTCTCTAAAAAAGCCCACTACAGAACCCTAGAATCGGGATGAGATGTTATGCCAGTTGAGTATGTTAGAATCGACCATGGCATTCAAAAGAGGGCCTGGATATATAAACGACAATGTAGAATGCTGTATGGGTACTTTGGATCAAAATTACGTATGTCAATACAGTTGATCAAGAATAGGTTTCAGTTCTGTAGTAGCAGCCGTATCACTCAATATGCTTCCTGCACGTAAAATCCCTTTCACATGGTGCAGAACTAAGGAATGTTACACATTGATGAGTTAAGTGAGATGTGTCTGTACCAAAAAGACATAGTGACACTCGTGTTACCTGTAGGCACCTTAGAGACTAACAAATTTATTGTGATGCATAAGCTTTACCTCGCGGTGCGCTACGTCCCACGGATCCCGGCCACTTTCATCGAGGAGCTATGCCTAGAATGGACATCAGGAAGAAGAGTCCTCGCATAATTATATATATAGTCTATGGGAGGTTTGGTGGAGTTTTGCAGGGGGGGGTGCTGGGAGTCTTGAGCGTTTTCTAGGGCAGAAAGTCATCTTAGCTAGTCTTTCTAGCCACTTTTCACTTCTTTCTGACAGATGAAGCATCTGGATGTGTGTTCCTGGGATCCATGGTAGCACTCTACCCAGCTTAGGTTAGTCATTCAGCTCCCTCGAGGGCTCCTCCACCACTGGGACCACTTTGCCTTCAGACTTTCGCTAATCCTCTAGTTCCTCTTTCGCCCTGTTTATCTTCTCCAGCTTCTCATTTCCTTCTTCTCTGATGTTGCTGTCACTTGTCAGTGGCTATCATCTATCACCACCTGTCTTTCTGCTCCTTGTCTATTACCACGATGTCTGGTTGATTGGCCAGTACCTGCCTGGTCCGTCTGATCTGGAGCAGTCTAACACCTAGATCCTTGATAGGCTCCTCTGCTATTGGTGTCTCACAACCTCTGCGGAATCTCACCACGTCTGGTCTTGGACGAGGAGGCTAGTGGGGCCCTACGCTGTTGTCAGATGTCCTGTACAACAATGCCAGTCCACTTGGTATGTTGCCGTCAGTGTCTGCTCTCGCCGCTCTCCGTGCATCTTTTAGATCTCCTGACCACTAGTGTGCTCTCGGACTGTCTCTGAGGCCTCTCCTGCACAGTCTTGCCACCTTGGCGTCCTCTCTAGTGTGGTGTAAGCACCCCGCTTCAATGGATCGTGGTGGCGACCTCTCATCGTAGGTGCAGTCGCTTCAAATAGTGCATAGCAATTTGATGATCAGATGTTCTAGTATCGCTAGATCTTATATGTACCCATGCTTTCCAGCCACTGTAGGGCCACAGTTTTCCTAAATGTCAGCACCTCTATCTGTCGATGGTCTGCGCCATCCATGAAGAGTCTTAGTCCTTGCCCTCAGTTGTCACTATCTTATCTGACTTGGTCTTTCCCCCATGTCTGCTGCTTGTCCTCAGAGGCATTCTCCTCAGGCAGTATCTATTGTCGTGGGCCATCTTACTGATGTACTCATTGATGTTTGCCGACTGTTCATCCAGTTACGTGGACCTCTGAACTCCCTTCGCCCAACGCTGCGCCGGCCTTCTTTCTCGGCTGTGTATACAGTCTACTGGGCTGGTGGGACTTGGGTCTGTGAAAAACCTTTTCCGTTCCTTAGCTGGGCCATTTTTGGTGTGTTTGAGGGGGGCTATTTATCCCCCGCGGCCGGTGGCTCTTTCAAGAGGTACGAACACATACTCACCCATAGGGGTGTGAGAGGTGGGAATTTTTTTTTTTATTTTATATAGTCATAGCTATAATATAGTGTCATGTGTATATTTATTATACACGATAATTGCAAAAGAAGATGCCATACTGTCTATAGAGGCTTAATAAGAAGATGACCTGTTATCGCAGGTAGATAAAAATCTTTTGTGTGATTAATCTCTCAAGCAATGTGTCACTTACATGACAGTGACCAAGAGTGTATAGGGTAGTTATTAGGGAATAGATTAAGTAGTGATTCAACAGTGAATGGGAATGGCTGAGTCATTACACACCTTGAATCTATTTCCTTATTAACTTTCCTATACACCTCTGCAACTTGTCTGATAAATTTACCATTCTTGAATTATCACTACAAAAGTTTTTCTCGGCTATGCTTGGATTCATTTCTATTTAATTAGCCTCTAGAGCTGGTTATTGGCCTAAGAGTCTAATTCATTTATATCTTAGCCCTTATTCTTAGGAGCATGGGTATGCATCTTCTCGGCCTGTATGTATATACTCTAATCATATTATACTCTTATCTTGATAGTTCATATATTTTTTTATTTTGTTGTTATTTATCGAATGTATTTTTCTATGCTATCAGAAGAGTTGTATGTTTCAATAGTGTGGACGCATAACCGATGAAAAGGGCTTATACTCAAAATGTTGTTTGACTCGATATAGTGATACATATACTAGCTCATTCGTTATTAGTTGAAAGGATGTAATTCAAGAGTCCGTCTAAGAGGTCTCCCTCTCCCTTGACTGAAGAATGTGCAAGTTCCTCATTAAAGAGAACGAATGTGGGGTGACAGTTAGCGTAATGTTTTATTGGATCACTTTCTGTTATATGCTGGAAGGTAACCATGCCTTGTCTTCAGCTACACAGACGTGCTTCTTCTGTCAGGTTCTGGGAAGGAAGTGCAGCGACTTGCCTGAGAATAATCAATTGGCACATGATTGTTAAGACATGGCAGCCTGAATACAGGTAAATACGAAAGAGGTATACCTGCTGTTGAATGGCATTCACTTGTGAACAGATGTGATAATTTGGGGGTTGTGTTATATGCATAAGAATTTAGTGGGCAATAAAGGGTTATCAGGCCAGTTGTAGGTGTATACAAATTGTTGTGATATAATCGCCCGATAAACCAAGTGTGACCTGTTAAGACCATTCAGTTTGGTTCTTTAGTGGGCAGCAGTTATAGAATTTGATATTTCCCAGGCTTGCCTCTTTATGAAATGGCTTGGTGGTCGAGTTTCCCTGGGAGGACAGATATTGAAAGATTCAGAACTATGGAAGTGATATCACTTTTGTGTGAAAAGTGTATTGCACAGGTGAGTGGTGTTTTAAGTGTTCTTTTATCATTTTTTATGTGTGACGTTTCGATAATGTAGTGTAGCATGAATGGTTCTGTTTCACCCACATAGTGTTATTTGGGGCATTTGATTAGAGACTGAATGAGGGTTTTACACGAACGTTGCTGACAAGGCATGTTGATAGGACCCATAGAATCATTGGAAACGCGAATGCTATGATGGGAGTGTGATCAGGTTGATTACATAGCAGTGGAGATTTTGTCTGCCAAGTTTGTGCATCTGTGAGGATATTCTGAGAGATGTGGGTGCTGCTTTTGATTTTCAAATAGACTACATAGATGTTCTTGAGATCTTGAAGGTCAGATAGGGATCTTATTATGGTGCGACTCCTAGGCATTGACTCCTGCTCACAAACCACTGGTCACAGGAATCTTCCACGCCACCCACTCCTGTAACAAATCCCTAATCCTTGTCTGAGTTATCTTGATAGTTCTCATAATTCGTGGTTTATAGACCTTAGGCTGCAGGAAATCCTCCAGCATAATGAACCCTAATTGCCCCATGAATAGCATGTAGGAGAGGTCGACAAAAACTAGAAGTTTCCTCGGGCCTCTCGCAATCTTCTCGGCAGGCAATATTCCTGGTTCTTTACCCAACCTCCATTATGGTAGATCTAGTATAAATCACTGAGCACATGCGCAAGATTCACCAGCCAGCCACCCAGAAAGAATTCTCTGTAACAGAGCTCAGATCCACCCAATAACTCTAAATCCATCACAGACTTTGGGTCCTATTGACCTGTCTAATTAATCAAAGATCAAATTCACAGATTGCCATCATACCATCCCCTCCATACTTATCACGCTTAGTCTTGAAGCCAGATACTTTTCTTTATTTTGGCCTCCACTTATTCCCTTTGCGAAGCTGTTCCAGAACTTCGACTCCTGCTATAACGGTTAGAACCACATGTCATCTTTTCAAGTCTAGACTCCTAGCGTCCAGGTCGTTATTATCCTATTATGTTGCTACAAGAGCTCTGTAGTGGGTGGGGTCCTTGCGTTCTGTTGTGGAGAGCTTGCTTCTGCTGTGATGAGCTTGGCGAAGTTTTTGGGCGGGCCTTTGTGTCATTGGAAGGGCAGAAGAAGGGGGGTTCAAGAAGATTTATTTTAGGAATGTGGTCCCAAGAATAGTTGTGCTTGTAATTCGATTACGTGAATACCCTATAACGTGTAGGTCCAGTGTGGGATGGTAGATGACAACTGGGTGTGAGATCAGTGGGTTTTCTATTGTGAGGTATTGACAGACAAGATTCTCCTATTGCCACCAATGTGATCTCACTTCTCCTTGAGTGTTGGGGTGTCCTTGTTTAGCAAAGGCAGTGGTGTTAAGCATTGTTTAGGTCGTGTAGTCCTCGGTTGACTTTCTCTTTGGAGCAAAATTCTCCGTGTTATCTGAGGGCCTGGCTGTAGGTAAACAGATTGTTTTTCGGCTATGTCCTCGCCGAATGGCTTACTGGTCTGTGTCATGGCGGTAAGGTTGACTCCGTGTGAGGTTCTGTCTATGTAGTTCATTTTGGTGCCAGTTTTCCACTCGCTGGACAGCTGATTATTGTGTACTGATTGGTTCCCACCCGCGGTGTGCAACTTGAATTGGATTAGAGGTTTCCATCTGGCCTCCTCCACTCACCACACTAGGTTTCCCTCATCCACACTGTGCTGCATATGATCAAGCTTCGAAGACCACCTACTGGTTCCTTACACTCCCACTCGACATATTAGCTTTCTCAGTCTGGGCAGGGATCACACCTCAGGTCTTGCCTTGTAACTGTGCAGTTCTGAGCCAGCCAGTGCGTGAACCACTCTATAGAGAAGGTACAGCCAACATACACTCTCGCCAGGCCTCTTCAGCTAGGACCCCAGAGAACTCGAATTTCCAAGCTGCCCTAGTCAAAAATTCATCAGTATGATTTATTACCAGTTCGCCTCCTCCTCGATTTGTGAAGCAGGACAATTGTCACACCGCTCTTGTTGACTGAGCTCGAGAATTTCTTCCACGAGCCAAATTTCACTCAAAATACACTGTACTTAAGATTAACATAAGAGAAGTTTATTGACAATTCGCCAGAAGATTAGATTTAAGGTGATAACAAATCAAAGAGGTATCCCCAGGAAATTTATACAAATTAGATGCAACTAAACCTTAATACACTATTATTAGGACTCTTGATCCTGGTAAGCATACTTATCATCTTATACTGATGATGGCTACAGAGCAGGTCACCAAGTTCCATACCAGGCTGGAAATCCCTTTAGTTGTGTGGGTTCGGCAATACGCTCGTATTGTTGAGTGGGTTCTAAGTGATAAGGTGGTTTTTAGGCATGACTTTTTATGTAGTTCTGCAAGTCTCATTCCTGTCAGTAGAAGAAGCTGAGAGCGTAGATGTGATAGATGTCTGCCCTCTTGGGTTCCTTTCGTTTTGTTGTACCCTCGTAACGTATATGCACAAGGTCCCTTGGGTGGCGTTTCGTGCGGTGAGGTTTTGTATAGTTTTTCTGACTGTGTTTGTATAACGGATGTGAACGTACCTTTAACTTTCTGTTTGTGAATGTGTGATTGGGCGTTACTATCAGTTTGTGTATGTGGCGGTTTGAATGTGATAGCAAATTGCTCTCGTTGGTCTTCATTGACCCTTGGTCATCATGATGCTGAAATAAGGTTATGATAGCGACCGCCCACTTTGCGAAGGTTATGAGTGATCACTGTCTATGCTTCGGTTGGTGTGTGTTCCAGGGATATACGCCCCATCCTGTCTGTCGGTAGAGAGATTTGTGTGGGTCGATATAAGAGTGCTCGCATGGTTGATGATTTTACCTGCTCTCTTTCATCCCATTGCTGAGACAATGCATATTCTGCTTGCGGTCCGCGCCGTTTCGAGATGGTTAGCAATCTTTACATTACAAAGAAACTATTGTCAGGGTGAATCTGTTTTTGATAAAACTGTAAGCGAGCATGAAATGTGAGTGTGCTGGGTGTTGCATCACTGGCCTAGGGTGCAAATAGGTGGGCGTGCGCTCTTGTTATTTCTAGTATAGCAGTGATTCTTGGTGTTCATATGTTATGGCTCTCTTAAGGTGGGAAGGTGCATGTACTGCGTGTGTGCTTGGCTCGTGTTCTCTTTAGCTCGTTGTGATTCTGAACCGTAATTCTTTCCAGTGGGAGAGTCTGATCAGAGAAACTTTGAGTTTCTTAAACCAATGTGTACCTTTTTAGTTATATACGCGTATCAGGTGTCGGTGGTAGCCTAGGTGTGAGCAAGAAGTTCTCATGCTCTATGTCGTGGATCGCAGCACAGTGTGTCGTTCTGTTTAAGCTGGGGTCAGTACATTAATAGTGATTCGTACTGCAACGTTACCTGTGTGGTGCTTATGGGATGGGTCGTTTCATGCAGTGATTAACTGTGTCTTTTTTTGATGTGTAAGGGGTTCAGATGGGGGTTAAATTCATGGTGTTTGCTACGTCTCCCAGATGGTGTTAGTTCTTTGCTGTTCGCTGCAAAGTTGTGTGTGTAGTAGGTCCCTCAACCTTTTTGTTGTTTAGAGTTCAGGCATATGCTTGAAATACGCGTAAGGTCGATCAGGCTTGTAGTGTTGATATGTTGTTTGTGGTTATACGCGTGCCTTAAGACTCTGTTAGCGTGTCTTTCAATTGGTGTTTTGCGTGTTGATTATATCTTTTTCTATCCTTTTCAGTGCTAGATGTCGGTAATATTCCTCATTGGTGTATTGATACTAGACTTTCTTTTGTTGACTGGCCGTATGCTCATCTATTCTTGAGTTATTAAGTAATGATTACAGTAGAGCATGGTCATTAGAACTCAGTTTTTTCTGAGGTCCTTCCTAATATAAATGAAGCTGAGCTTCCTGGTTAGTAGTCAAGTAGGTTATAGAGAGGTAAGGTCTCTGGGGCATGTGTTGTTGTGTGTAGTTTCTGGACATATTGCTCTACACGACGTACATGTCACCTTGTTTATGGGCCTTTTCATAGGCTTTGCCATCATGATGATTTTCGTGAGGGAATCTACGATGGGTGCGAAGAGTAGAAATCTTTTTCCCAACCACCTCTTCTTTTAGCTAGGCGCTATACATAAATGAAGCTACCAAGCTCCTCATTAGAAGCAGAGGCTCCGCTAGCAGACCACGGCTCGACGACTCAAGCTCAGCAGACCTCTGTGTCGCAAGACATTCACTAGGTGCACAAGAACATTGTCCACGATCTAATCAGTGCTCGCCATGTCTGACGACTGGAGCTCAATAACCCTCTCTACACACTGATCTTCGAGTGATCTCTAGTGGGTCCCATGCGTATGATATTATGGTCGTGATGCATCGCTCGCGCCGTTTCTCTGATTACTTGCTTGTGCCAACAGAGCATTACCTACACTGTGAACATACCTATCATAGGTAGTGCTCTTTTCATTTCAGAAGCTGCACATTTGGATTCACTCATGCGAGGTAGGTAGAGATCCAGTATCCCCGTCCAAGCACTTCAGCGCATGGTCTGAATAAATAATCTGTTGTTAATGTTGTGCTACATCTATGATCTCGCGCGTCCTGGTTTCTTCCTTGGCTTAGGCTCTGTGATCGATTTGACGATGGTTCCTGGCCTGTTTGAATGCCTGTCGAGATGAGCTGTCCGCTTAAGCTGACATGTGTACATCCTCCATGCTCTCTAACTCATGTGTCAACGCAGCTTGTCTCCTCGCGTCTCTGTGGCTCGCACCTCTCGCTGAAAAAGATAGGCTTTTGTGGTACATTAGATAAAAACTATGTGTCTAGCAAGCATGTGTGGTCAACAATCTTAGATAAAAAATACCATTCTTCGTATCATGCCATAAGATTTAGTAGTGAGGCAGCTCTTCTCTATTTGTACGTTTATGGTACCATTGCGATCTCTTTGCCTTTCACACAAGATCTCCCACAGTCTTAATGATGAGTTTTCAGTTCATGCAGATATTTTGGTAAGTCATGTGCATCGAATAGCTATCGTGTAAGTTCAACTGTGTCCTACTCTGATTACTCGGCTGACAAACTTTGTCGCCAGCCTTTGCGCCACCTAATATACACGCATATGACGTTGTATTATCCTTTCAAGGTTTGTCAAGGCGTGCAACCGCAGTCTCCAAGAGCAGTCAACTCTTCCGTGCGTCCAACCCCCTGTCAGACCTCGCCCCCCGCCCTCCCCTGCAAAAAAAGTTATTCTTTGCAAATTAAAAGAATTTAGGTCCTATGTTGCTATCCACCTTTAAAGAAAACCCTGCTTTCTGATAGAAAGCGATGAACTGCGCCCCCCACCCTCTATTCCTCGCAAAGAGACCTCGTAGAGAGCCTTATTCATTATACTTTAATCTATTAGTGTTCTTTCCCATAATGCTCATCCTCTATGATTCATAGCGCGAGGCCTCCCTGCATCCCACACTTGATGTTCAGGAAGCCTGGGTTTAGCAGAGCACCACATGCTTCCCAACCTTGAATCGCGCATGCTCCCACCTTTTCTTGTTTATCTTGATGGTCTGTATAGCTACTTTAAAAGCCTATACGCAAGAGCTAGTTAACCTTTTAAAGGAGGAAGCTTGACTATGTCTCATTGTATTTGCATTTACAGAAATCTTCTAAACCCCAGATTTTACATTTTAGATCCAAATCATGAAGCTACATAAGGCTGTTTGTAGTAGCGTATCCATCTATATATCTCATAATTAGCCCATTTCTGGACACCTTCGTAAACATGTAATTTGTATAGTGTTTATATCGTCTAGCTGCCGCCCCCTCTCGTTGCAGTGGGACAGATTGTTTTGGTGCTATCTCGAGCGGATGGCTAGCAGTTGTGGGAAACTGAGGCATCAGAGTGACTAAGTGACGTTTGTCCGAGGTCCACAGGGAAATCTGAAGGCCGAGTCAGGAATTCGCAACCCGATTCTCTGCATCTCCAGTACAATGCTTAGAATCCAATAGGTCATCATAGCTATGTAGTGGACGTGTGCCGATTACCCCATTTTCATTCATCTCGCACTGTGTCTTGTATGGTGAAAGGAGGAAAAAGTACGGACAGTTCTTACCCCCCATTTAGAAGGTGATAGTAGTCCTGCGCAGTACTTTGACTCACAAAATGGGCAGGTGTTATATGGTTGGGCTAGATATATTTCTCTTGAAGAGGGGTGATAGTGCTATAGGACCATACAATACATGTACAGTTGGGACTAAAGAGGAACTTGAGTTGAAGTTTGGGTAGGTGCTGGTCTAGGAGGGTGCTACTGTGAGAGCCTCAGAAGTGCAGCAAATAGGCGCGAATACAGTATGCAGAAGGTGTAGTGCTGGTGCAGTCCTCTCGAGGTTCGTGGCCGGACTTCAGTGGCGATTGCAGGTGTAGAACGGTTTTTAGATTAACTATGACCATATACTATATTTTTCCATCTCAGTTACCCTCCTCATATACTTTCCAGGACTTCCCCTCATCTCCCCCTGTTCCTCCCCCGAGGCAAGCTCTCCTTGTTCCGACGTGTGTGGCATTGTGAATCAAGTCGTTTCCCTCATTCTCTGTGCCTGGTCCTCCTACCAGTGCGGGGGTCTGGAGTGTGCTGGCGGTTAGCACTGGAGAAGAGCGTATGTGGGTGCATTGTCCCTGCTATCAGTTCACATGTCTTTAGCCCTCTGGCACAGCAAACAGCTGCTAGAGCTACGTGCTGCAGGGAAAGCCTGCTCAGCCCCGGCTGGGCAATGCCGGTCAGTTAGGACGAATCTTTTCAGGGTCATAAATATAAGAATCTCTGGCTGAGGTGCATGTGATGGTTGCTGGGAATTTGGCTGATGTGATGGATAGAGCCACGGCTATTATCTTTGAAACTCATGGCGATTGCATTGGTTCCGGACGATTTGGAAAAAGGTATAAGTGCCCATATGATAAAAAAAGTGAAGAAAGAGACCTGGGGGGAACAACAGACTGGTCAGCCTCCTTCCAGTCCCTGGCAAATCATGGGCAGTAGTCTCAGAATCCATTGAAGCGCTTGGAGGAGAGAAGGTGATCAGGAAACAGTCAACATGGATTCACCAAGGGCAGGTTAATGCCTACCAACTGATTGCCTTCTATGATGAGATACTGGCTCTGTGGTGAGGGAAAGAAAGGTTGGAATGTGATATATCTTCTTTAAGCAAAGCTTTTGATACGATCTCCCACAGTATTCTTGTCAGCCAAGTTTTAATGAAGGTGGATTGAGAAATTGGACTGTAAGGTGGAAGACAGCTGGCTATTGTCAGGGTAACGGGCGTGATAACTGCTCAATGTCTAGTTTGGCAGCCGGTATCAAGCGGAGTGCCCTAGGGTTTCGTCCCTGGCGCTGGTTTTGTTCAACTACTTTATTAATGATGGTATATGGGATGGATTGCACCTAGCAAGTTCGCACGATGACACCTAAGCTGGGAGAAAGGTAGATACGCTGGAGGGTGGGCAGGGCTTCAGAGTGACTAGAAAATTGGAGATTTGGGCCAAAAGAAATTGATGAGGTTCAACAGCGGATAAAAGTGCGAGTTCTGCATTAGGATGGAGATTCCCCATTCACCGCTACAGGTGGAGACCGCTAAGCTAGCAGTTCCCAGAAGAAGACCTGGGTGATTCAGTGGACGAGAGCTGGATTTATGAGTCAGCAGTGTGCCCCTTGTTGCAAGAAGGCCAACAGTATATTGGGCTGTATTAGTAGAGCATTGCCAGCAGTCGAGGGGACGTCTGGTTATTCCCTCTATTAAGCACTGGTGAGGCACATCTGGAGTAGTATTGTGTCCAGCTTTGGTTCCACTACAAGAGGATGTGGACAAATTGGAGCAGAACCTAGGAAGGACAACAAAATGATTAAAGAGGGCTTGGGCAACATGACTTCAGGAGAGAGGCTTGAGGATGGTTATTTATTGCAGAAGAGTGAAGGTGGATTATAGTAGTCCTCATCTACCTGGACGGGGGATCCCAATGAGATGGATCTCGGCTGTTTCTGGTGGTGACAGATACCGAACAAGAAGCAATGGTTCTCAAGTTGCAGGGGGGAAGTCATAGGTTGGATATGGGAAGACACTTATTTTCACTAGGAGGGTGGTGAAGCACTGGAATGGGTTACCTGGGGAGATGGTGCATCTCCATCCTTAAGTTTTTAAGGCCTGGCTTGACAAAGCTCTGGGTGGGATGATTTAGTTGGGAGTTGGTCCTGCTTGACAGGGGATGACATAGATGACTCCTGAAGTCTCTTCTAACCCTATATTCTGATGCCTAAGAGCTGTTCTACGCTGCATTTAAAGCCGCAAAAATCCCTTTGTTTTGCTCAAAACTGTCAAAAGGGAACGTTCTACACTTGCATGACGTGTTTGTGATGAAACTCAGGAAGTTTTCTGCAACAGAAACACCTCCACGAGAAGTGTGTAGTTGATTACTTTCTGATCCTTTTGCAGGATGTTGCAATTGGGAGACATGTTTCCTTCCTGTGGAAACAGCATTTGCCTCCGGGGATAGCCTAGCATGATCACTCTGGCCAGAAGGCTCTGCTGCTCTGACGCCAGGTAACGACGTCCGCCCCTCCTCCCCTGTAAAGGCACCCGGGAACTTTTTGAAACGCCCTGTTCCTGTTTTATTTTGCAAGTACTCATCTGTGCCAGTGACCATGGCTGCTCCACAGAGCAAAGGAGCCCTGGCCATGCCGAAAACTATGCGTCCAAAATGGAGGAGCTGCACTGTGGGATAGCTGCCCTTAGTGCACTGCTCATTTTGGTGATGGAAATGCTGCAAATGTAACACTATCTGCATGGCCTCGTGGACGCAAGGAGTACACAAAACAGCAGGTTTTTCTTTCACCAGTTCCCTAATCACAGGTGAAACTGCAGTGCAAAAAACTCCCCAAGTTGTAGACATCAGCCTAATAAATGCTTGTGACAATGAAATAAAGCTCTGGAGCCACCATAGCCAAATACAGTAGGAGATAAAAACAGCCATTTATTTAGCTGACTTGTCAGGCAGCTGTGTTCCTATTTTACTTTTCAGCATTGTATGCAACAACTGATTTGTCAGCTCTTCCTAAGCCCATTGTATTTGCTGATTTCCCCAGCTCTGCACACTGATGGAAGCTAATCCCTGAATATCTGTATAGTGATTGTGAATCTTGATCCTTTCATAACATTCCTCTTCAGGTTTCAGTGTAGCCCTGTTAGTCTGTTGATCGAAAAAAAAAAAAAAAAAAAGACACCCCGCCCCCCCCCCCCCCCAGTGTAGACCAGACAGAGCACAGAGCTCGTGAATTAAAAGACCAGCTGATGCATATGTCTGAACCAGTATATAATGTACTGCTAATGTGTGCATTATGCATAAATATGTGCAGGAATGAAATGATGACTCAAGTGGCTTAGAAGTGTGAAAGACCGAAGGCAGCACTTGATTCTCACATGCTAGGCTGGCTTCCTTCCCCCACACAAAGGGCTGAGAGATGCTCCTGGGAGACTGAAGAGGAAATAAAAAAACTGAGGAGTCCTTGTGGCACCTTAGAGACTAACAAATTTACTTGGGCATAAGCTTTCGTGAGCTAGAACCCACTTTATCAGATGTATGAAGTGAAAAATGCAGGAGCAGGTATAAATCCATGAAAGGATGGGGGTTGCTTGAGTTCTTGCCCATGAAAGCTTATGCCCAGATAAATTTGTTAGTCTCTAAGGTGCCACAAGGACTCCTCAGTTTTTTATTTCCTCTTCAGTCTCCCAGGAGCATCTCTCAGCCCTTTGTGTGGGGGAAGGAAGCCAGCCTAGCATGTGAGAATCAAGTGCTGCCTTCTGTCTTTCACACTTCTAAGCCACTGAGTCATCATTTCATTCCCTGCACATATTTATGCATAATGCACACATTATGCAGTTAAATTATTATCCTGGTTCAGACATATGCCATCAGCTGGGTCCTTTTAATTCACTCTTCTGTGCCTCTGGCCTGGTCTACACTGGGGGACGGGGGTGTCGATGTAAGATACGCAACATCAGCTACGAGAATACCATAGCTGAAGTCGACGTATCTTATTCCGACTTACCTCCCGTCCTCACGGCGTGGGATCAACAGCTGCGGCTCCCCCGTCGACTCCACTACCACCGCTCACTCCGGTGGAGTTCCAGAGTCGACAGGGAGTGCCTTCGGGGATCGATTTGTTACCTGCCGATACAGCGGGTAGTCTGGACGTACCCCCTATGTAGCAGCAACCCACAGTACATAGCATCAAGCATCTGGTCTGATCCAATGTGAAAATTCCCAAGTCCACTGATCTCCAGCACTATCCCGAGCAGGGGTCGGCAACCTACGGCACGCGTGCCAAAGGTGGCACGTGAGCATATTTTGCCTGGCACGCAGCTGCCAGCCAGGGTTCTGGCTGCCAGCCCCACTCAGCCTGCTGCCAGCTGAGTGAACGGAACTCCAGGCCGGCAGGAGGCTGAGCGGGGCCAGTGGCCGGAACCCCAGACCAGGAGCAGGCACACCCCCCGACTCCCCCCTCACCGTGCTCGGGTTCTGCAGCTCCCAGGAGTGTGAGCCGCTGGGGCACGGAGCCCTGAGCCTGCTGAGGGAGGAGTGGCAGTGGCGGCTCACACTCCCGGGAGCCACAGAGCCTGAGCGCGGCAAGGGAAGAGCTGAGGGGCGCACAGGGACTGCCAACTGCATGTATTCTCTGCAGGAGACCCCCGAGGGGGCCACCAGGCCGCAGCCCAGGCAGGCGCGCCCCCTGGCTCCTCCCTCACCGTGCTCAGGTTCTGTGGCTCCCAGAAGTGTGAGCTGCCGCCGCTCCCCCCCTGCAGCTTCCCCCTGTCCCGCAGCTCCCCCCCGTCCCACTGCCTCAGCACTCTGAGGAGTTTTGCCTCCACATGGAGCCAGCGTCTGACCAGCATGGGCATGGTAAGGGGAGTCCCAGGGGGCAGTCAGGGAGCAGGGGGAGGGTTGGATGAGTCGAGAGTTTTGGGGGTCCTGTCAGGGGGCAGGGAGTGGTTGAATGGGGCCTGGGAGTCTCCTGGAGTCTATCTGGGGGCGGGGGTGTGGATAAGGGTTGGGGCAGTCAGGGGGCAGATAGGGGGTAGAGTCCTAAGGGGACAGTTGGGGGAGGGTCTCAGGAGGGGAAAGTAAGGGGACAAGGAGCAGAGAGGCTTAATAGGGGATGGGGTTCTGGGTGGCAGTTAGGGGCAGGGGTCCCAGGAGAGGGCAGTCAGGGGACAAGGAGCAGGAGGGGTTGAGGGTTCTGACAGGGGCAGTCGGGGTGGGAAGTGGGAGGGAGTGGATGGGGGCTGGGCTAGGGCAGGGCTCCCCCCTCTTTTTTGATAGTTGAAATATGGTAACCCTAGGCGAGTGAGGAGCCAGGGGGCACATGGGGACTGGTGCCTGCATACATCCATTGCAGCCTGCAGGAGCCCCCGGGGCGGTGCGGGGCCACAGCCTGGGCAGGAGGGGTGGGAGGGGCATGGCTGCTCCCCGCTCGTGGCACAGCCACCTTTGCAGGGCTGCTGCCCCCCTGCACCATGCCGATTCCTCCATGGCTGGGGTTTGCTGCTGCTGCAAGAGGGATGCTCTGGCTCTCCGGTGCCTCCAGAAGGTGGCTCGTCCCTGCCAAGCTGCTGCAGTGGCCCAAGCCCGTCAAAGCCAGTGAGTGGACTCGGGGCGGGGGCCACCGGGGTGGGGAGGACTCGCAGGGGGTGGGGGGCTGTGCACCCTCCAGGGGAGTTCAGGGGATGAGGAGGGGAGAACCTGGTCTGGGGAGCAGCCCCTGAGCATGGCTGGCCCCTGGGCATGCTGGCTCTGGGAGGTCTATTAAGGCTCGTTGGGATTTGCCCCTCAATGAACTGATGTGCAAGGGGGTGGGGGATGCAAGGTGGAAGTTTCGCCTAGGGCGCAAAATATCCTTCTACTGGCCCTGCCCCAGGTGGTGCATGCACCCCAGGTTAAGAACCACTGCACTAAACTGATAAGATCTGCATTTTAATTTAATTTTAAATGAAGCTTCTTAAACATTTTAAAAAACTTATTTACACTACATACAACAATAGTTTATAGATTTATAGAGAGAGACCTTTTAAAAACGTTAAAATGTATTACAGGCACGCGAATCCTTATCTTAGAGTGAATAAGTGAAGACTCTGGACTTCACTTCTGAAAGGTTGCCGACCCCTGATTCAGAGATAAGTTATGGATGAATTGGAGTGTTGACTTTAAATTTCCTTACATCTGTTCAGGTTTCAGAGTGGTAGTTGTGTTAGTCTGTATCAGCAAAAAGAACGAGGAGTACTTGTGGCACCTTAGATACTAACAAATTTATTTGGTCATAAGCTTTCATGGGCTAAAACCTACTTCATCAGATGCATGCAACGGAAAATACAGTAGGAGGATATATATACACAGAGAACATGAAAACATGGGTGTTGCCATACCTTGGAATTAATTTTCAAACTGGACACCGTTAAATTAGGCTTTAATAAAGACTGGGAGTGGATGAGTCATTCTCAAAGTAAAAACTATTTCCCCATGCTAATTTTTCCTCTGCTGTTACTCACATCTTCGTGTCAGCTGTTGAAAATGGGTCATCCTGATTATCACTACAAAAGTTTTTTTTTTTCTCCTGCTGATAATAGCCCATTAATTGATTAGTCTTGTTATAGTTGGTGTGGCAACACCCATTTTTTCATGTTCTCTGTGTGTGTATATATATCTTCCTACTGTATTTTCCACTGCATGCATCTGATGAAGTGGGTTTTAGCCCACGAAAGCTTACGCCCAAATAAATTTGTTAGTCTCTAAGATGCCACAAGTACTCGTTCTTTTTACATCTGTTCAGTTTGCTTTAATCATTAAGTAACACTCTTTCCTTTAGGAAATGTACCAGATACCTTGGAGGTACTAGAATACCAAGACGATGAGCATGGTGTAAGAACCTGAATAGAATAGAATTCTTCTCATTAACAAGCCAATTTTCAGCTATTCAGTTTAAAACCGACTTCAGTCTAGTGGAAGGGAAGAGATTTCATTCTCCCCAACTAGAGGCAAAGGGCTAAGGTTTTTCACCACACAAATTCAACTAACTTAAAATATAGCCTTAGCTGGATAAAACTTCCACAAGCCTAAGATTTCATAGGGAGCTTTACTTAGTCTAGAACAATGGTTTTTGAAGTTCAGGTCGTGACCCAGTACTTGCTCAGCACCCAGGGACCTTGGTAGCCGGCCAGTAAAAACTAGTAGTAAAACTAGTTCCTACCTGGAAGTGGCCAGCAGCAGGTCCGGCTCGTAGGCAAGGGGCCATGGGGCTCTGCATGTTATCGCCACCCCGAGCACTGGCTCCACACTCCCATTGGCCAGTTCCCAGCCAGTGGGAGCTTTGGAGGGTGCCTGCAGGCGAGAGCCATGCGAAGCCACTGGCGCAGCTCCACCTAAGAGCCAGAGCTGGTGGCCACTTCCAGGGCGCAGTGCGGTCAGCGGTGCCAGGAGAGGCGAAAAGCCGGCCTCTGCACTCCAGCTGCACTGCTGACTTGGAGCCGCCAGAGGTAAGTCCATGCCCCAGCCCCCTGCCCCAGCCCTGAGCCCCTCCAAGCCCGGAGCCCTTCCTGCACCCCCGAGCCTACACCTCCAGCCCAGATCCCTGACCCCCTCCTGCACCCCAGCCCAGATCCCTTCCCACACCCTAAATCCCTCATTCCTGGCCCCACCCCACACCCCTCACCCCCACACCCCAACCATCTGCCCCAGCCCTGAGCCCCCTCCCACACTCCAAACCCCTCATCCCCAGCTCTGTTGAGTTGCGGCCATAAACAGTTTTCAACCGGATCGCCAGAAAAACAGTTTGAAAACCACTGATCTAGAGGACACTCATAGTTTTTGCCTGGTTCTCTTCCCAACTTTCAAAATCTACTAATACTATGCCTACACTAGAGACCTTACAGCAGCATAGCTGTGCCAGTGCAGCTGAGCCGCTGTAAGATCTCTCATGTAGTCACTCTATGCCGACGGGAGAGAGCTCGCCTATCAATATAATTAATCCACCTCCAATGAGCAGCGGTATCTATGTCGGCAGGAGAAGCTCTCCCGCTGACATACCACTGTGCACACTGCCACTTACGCTAGCAAAACTTATGTTGCTCAGGGGTGTGTTTTTTCACATCCCTGAGTGACATAAGCTTTGCCGACGTAAACGATAGTGTAGACATGGCTTAAGACTTCCAGGTAATGGAACTGGCTAAGTAAACCATCCTACTTGTAGGGGAGTAGCCTTTGCCGTGACTCTGTAGAATGGAAGGCAGATACAGCTCTCAAAAGAGTTTAGGAGAGCTGCCCCAGGACCACATTTCAGGGGGCTTATGTAGTTGGGAAGCCCACATGTGTCTTCAGAAGTTCATCTTCAGGCATAACAAGGAGCATCTCATTTTTCAGAAAATGGCTCACCTAATAGAAATATCGCACACTTTTCTGGGATATGATCTATAAGTTCATCAGGGTCACTTTGCAATTGATGGCAGCATCTACCTTGCTCAAAGATGCTATGGCTGCAAGCTTGGTCAAGCAACACTATCCAAAGTGGTCTTGGTGGTACACATTTTACTCATGCTCTCTCTTTTTCAGAGAAGGCTTGATGCCTCTTAAAAATGGTGGTGCATAATGCAATCTAACTTGTTTGCCTAGCTAGCACTAGAACTCCTACAGGAGGATTTTGTCACAAATTATTTTGAGTTCCTCTCCATCTCCTGATAGAAGGATAAAGTACCTATCCTCTGGCCTGATTTACTAAAAACTATTAAACGAAACTGGTAAGGCAAGTACATGAATGTATAACCAAGTTTTCTAGGGTTTGCATGGGGATATTGCTGAGATTAATTTACATGATCCACACTGGAGAGTTTCCCAACACTGTATGTGAAATTACCTTTCTGAAAACAGGGCATGTCTTTGAAAATGATAAGAAAGCCCCACCTGGTGAAATGAGCTAGAAAAGTGCAGGAAGGAAGAGAGAGTTTAAAACCAAAAGGATTTGTCAGAGGTGTTTCCAAGGGATAACAATGAGCATATAAAAAGGATAGAGTTGAGGAGGAACCAACCAAGCTATTTGAGTGTACAGAGACTGAATAGGAGTAACCAGCAAAACCTAGAGAAGAGACCCAGCTGAACCTTTGTAACCAAGATATGAGGGAAAGGTAATGGTCTGAAACATCTGAATATGACGATTGGGAAGGAAGTGTGAAGAAAGAGGGAAAACAGTTTAAGATGCAACTGAATTATTTGAAATGTCATGAACAGAACAACTTCCTTGTGGTTAGAAAGTGCATTTGACATCATAATGAGAGAAAAAGATATGATCTATTTTTAATTCTTCCTTCAAGCATGCAGCAAAATATACCTTGCAGTTGCAAAGTGAGGCTAAATTTCCTTGTAACTCTTAGTGCAGATTGAGTGAGAGTGTTTTGCTACTAGTGGTTGCGGGCAGCATAGAATCATAGAACTGTATGGCTGGAAGGGAACTCGAGAGGTTAACAAGTCCAGTGCCTGCACTGAGGCAGGATCAAATATACCTAGACCATCCCTGACAGATGTTTGTCCAGTCTGTTCTTAAAAACCTCCAATGATGGGGATTTCACAACCTTCCTTGGAAGCCTAGTCCAGTGCTTAGCTATCCTTACAGTTAGAAAGTTTTCCCTAATATCTACCCTAAATCTCCCTGCTGTAGATTAACCTTCAGTGGACATGGAGAACAATTGTTCACCATCCTCTCTATAACAGCCCTTACCATATTTGAAGACTGTTATTAGGTTCCTTGTCAGTCTTTTCTCAAGACTAAACACATTCCTCGCAGGTCAGTTTTCTAAACCTTTTATCATTTTGTTTCTCTCTGGACTTTCTCTGATTTGTCCACAGCTTTCTTACAGTGTGGTGCCCAGAACTGGAGATAGTACTCCAGCTGACCCCTCACCGCTGCTGAGTAGAGCAGGAAAATTACTGCCCACGTCTGACATACAACACACATTAATACACCACAGAATTACGTTAGCCTTTTTTGCAACTGTGTTCTCCTTATTTATAGCCAGTTTGGGTGGGATACAGTGCAGTTTCTACCCTTTTGTTTTGGAGGGCTTGTGTGGCTGGATAGTATAAAGCAGTGGCTCTACTCCTAAGACACCGTGTGGCTGATGCCCATCCAGGGGCAAGAGGGTGTATGGGAAAGGTAGTTGTGGCCTAAAAACCTAGTGGAGGACAACAAAGAACTAAAGTTATTTCACCAGTGGCTGAAAACTTTTTACACCTTAGCTAATGACAGTGACATTGGTGAAATACCAGGGCAGTCCTCTGCCCCCCCCAATCTCTGTAAAACATGTTATTGTTTATATATCTTGCTGAATAGCTTCTAGTTTCTAAGGTTTCCATCTTGACTTTATTTTCTTCCTTTCGGGGAAAAAGAGTTGAATTTTTTTTTTAAGTATTGTTGAAAATGTTTTTACTGTTCAGGATCCAGTCACACTAATTGCAGTCCTTAGTATGCCATTCCTAGGAGAAATTAACAACCTCTTGGAACCCACCAGAAACACCAGAGTGTGCATTGTGTCTGAAGAGTCCAGGTACAAAAATCAGAGAGAGAAATAAATTAGTGGCTGCACCAGGAAGCTGGGACATAACGATGATACTAGCCAACTGTCTTACTTTATGAAACTCTACAGGGCTGCCATGCGCTCAGAAACTACGGTGATAGGTGATATAAAAATCTATGTAGAGGAAGCTTGAAGAAGAGAAGAAAGTTGATCTTGTAATTAAGGAATTTGACTGGGACTCTGGAGATCTGGGATTTAGTTCCAGCTCTGTGTCAGACTTCTTGTGTGACCTTGGGCAAGTCACTCTCTTATTCCTTAATTCACTGCCTGTAAAATGGGGTTATTACTTCCCTACCTCACAGAGCTATTATGAGGTTCAATTAAATGTGTAAGACATGCTCAGATACTACAGTGATGAGTACCAGAAAAGTCTATAAAATAGATGTAAACATGAGCCAATTGCAAGCTGGTTTTTGTTAACTCACTGGGATGCTTTGATTTAGACTGACTTTTTTTTTGGTTATTTGATCAGAAGTGCTTATTTCTATAGGTGGCCCAGGAAGCTGGAAGCGGTGCTATTTCTGTGTCCAGCTGAGACCAGACAGTGATGGACACAGAGCCACCAATGACATTTGGTGAGAGATGAGTCAATGATAATCCTGTTTCATGGCTTGCTCCTTTGCAGGTGTACCAGTACTCGACCAGGAGAGACCGGAATGGATGTGACGAGCCGTTGCACCCTTGGAGATCCCAACAAACTGCCAGAGGGGGTACCACAACCTGCTCGCATGCCCTACATCTCAGACAAGCATCCTCGACAAACTTTAGAGGTTATCAATCTTCTGCGGAAACACCGGGAGTTGTGTGATGTGGTACTAGTCGTGGGTGCCAAAAAGATCTATGCACACCGGGTGATACTTTCAGCCTGCAGTCCTTATTTCCGAGCCATGTTCACTGGGGAACTGGCAGAAAGTCGGCAGACAGAAGTAGTGATTCGAGACATCGATGAAAGGGCCATGGAACTGCTCATTGACTTTGCATACACTTCCCAGATCACAGTGGAAGAGGGCAACGTCCAGACCTTACTGCCAGCTGCTTGCCTACTCCAGTTGGCTGAGATCCAGGAAGCCTGCTGTGAGTTCCTAAAAAGACAATTGGACCCTTCCAACTGCCTAGGTATCCGGGCTTTTGCTGACACTCACTCCTGCCGTGAGCTGCTGAGGATTGCCGACAAGTTCACACAACATAACTTTCAGGAGGTAAGCTGCAGGTTGTGTGTTCTGGGCATTTCTTGTTTAGTGCCTCCTTACAGATCCTGCCCTTCCACCTGCAATGTCTCTTGTTCCTGGTCAGTATTGACTAGCATAATAAGAGAGAGAGGATGTACCTGCAGCACTAGTACTAAGTAGCATGATAACTATTCTATATTACATACTAGTTATTTCTCAACTTAATGTTCTGATGTGAATACTACACATATTATAAACAGTGAATGCTGAAAGTTCATTGGTAAGTGGCAGTGTGTATGGATTGCATCTGACGCTCTGTTCCTGAACAATAGTTTGTGACATTCCACTCTCCTTTCAGAAGTGTTTGAGGTGCTGAATAGTTTAAAACACACACACTTCAAAAACTAAATATAGAGTTTTAATAAAGGGATTGGAAAAACTGGGGAAGCTGTGGGAAAAACTGCAGAGGCCTCAGAGGAGCTTTCAACTCCCTTTCCTAATCAGAAACTGTGTTTCACATCTGTCATTCAGCAACAGTTGTTTGAAAGTAATTCAAATGTGTATCTGCAGAGGTGACCTTTTTAAACCCAAGCTAGGTTTTTTTACTTTTTCAGTTATTTCTACCAGATGTGAAAGACTTACCAGACATCAGCTCAGTGAAGGACTAGTCCTACTAGCCAGAAATAGATATGACAGAAGACGGTGGGGTCCCACCAAGGAATCCCATGGGCAGAGCTCTGGTGAGAAGCATAGCCCCTCCTCACATTCTCTTTTGGGAGTAATAGGGCTGTGTTTTTTATCAGGATGCTTTTCCTGATTACTGTTGGGGGTTTGGGGGCTATATATTTTGTGTCAGCCTCTGGCAAGAAGGTGTTTTCTGAACTTGAAGTTGTACTCCCCTGATGGAGAAGGAGCATTATATCTCTCTTACCTCCTCCAGAACCTGCACCACTTTACTCCTCACAGCAGCCAGGAGGCTTGAAAGGAGTTACTCCTACTCTGTTTCCCCGCTACCAATTTTTGGATCCCCTTCCCTTGTGAATAACTTCAGTGCCGTCCCTTCTACATACAGCTTTCCCAACGCAGCAGTATGTAATTGACAGATTGGTTGTGACCCACAGGTTTTTCTGAAGAGCCTGGGTGAAACTGACCGGAGTTGTGTTCATTTCAGTCTGGTGCCACTTAGTAAGTTATAAGCAGGGACAGACAGGCTTGAGCTTGACTGTTTCAGACACATTGAAGACTGCTCCATAGCTGACAGAAGACACACTGCATTGATTTACGCCCAGATGTATTTGGAAGGCTTCTCAGACATAAGAGTTAGAAGCTGAGGGTTTTTTTATGAATCTAAATTCTGTAGAACTTAATGATTTGCCATAGATGAGTGAATTTTTCAGGCCCAAGCTTCAAGCTTGCCATACCACTTCACATTTTCTCTGTACTGCATTAATTCTGCTGTTTTCTTGGGGAGGGACGGTAATCAGCCAGTTGTTTATTTTCAGTGCTTGCTGTTTTCAATTATTAGAGCTGTGTTCTTTCCACTATTACATGAGTAGGGCATGACTACAAGCCTCTAAATAACTTTTTACAGTCCAGTATTTTTGTACTGAAATATTCAAGCATTGATACTTGCAGCTAGAATCTGAAAGTGTTAGGTCCCAATGGCAAGGAGTCCATTTCTTCCTTTATGTTCCCACTGCAGCCAGCTCCCTGTCTTTCTTCTTACCCACATCAGATTACATGCCACACAAAAGCTGTGGCTGCAAAAAAAAAAAAAAGCTTTCCCTTCAAATATATTAGTGTGTAAATTACTAAACTGAAGTGTGGCCTTTAGAAAGCTGCTGCCATGATTACAACAGTATTTTTTTTCTTTACTCAGAACAGTTCATATTAACTTGGAAGGGGCAGATGCTATTGTTTTTATGCCTCTATATCCATGTCCTTATCAGAGCCCTAAAAAGAACTCCCTATTTTTTTCATCCTCTCTCCTCCATCTCTTTCCCCATCTTATTGGTGCCACCAGCCTTGCAGCCATCTTCTTTCCACCTGAAGAATGGACCAGAATCCTGTGTGGAACCCAGTTATCTGGCTATTTAATAAGCCAGAATGGAGACTGATAAGCAATGCAAAGCATTCCTTCCTCCACAGGGATTTCATGTACATACTTCTGTCAGCCTGACAGAATGAAACAAAAGATGGAATCTCCTGCCTGGCAATGTAGAGGACTAGGCAACTGGGCAAAGCCAGTCAACTACTTTGCACACAGTCTTTGAATTAGTCCATTTTCTCTACTGTGCTAACTTTCTAGTTCTGTTTATTTTTATGTATGTTGCTCCAATACATCATTAATTCCTTAGTAAAGTAGTTCTCCAAGTTTTCATTCCTCTCAGTTAAATCTGTCCTAGTGAATCTCATGCAAATAATGTGAAATGAATCTATTAACAACTTTATTCTGTGAAGGTTTGTTCCGGCATAATTTTTTTTGTTCTGTTCCTGACATCTGTGCAAAGGGGGGAAAAAATCAATTGTATGGACAGCTCATGCTTTTTTGTGTCAGTAGGCAAAACTTTTACCATATATTCTATTTTCAGACATTTGTTCTGTGAGGATGAACCATGTTGTCTGGTATATGAATCAAATAATCACAGCCAATACTGTAAAATAAATTCTCCTGTTTACAATCAGCATGACAACAGTAGTGTAGCCCATTCAAGATCTTGTGTAAGGCTATAAGCTTTCAGTAAGGAAGCAGTCAAATAGTCTATTAATTTTAGCCAGATAATTTTCTGGAAAATTGGGACAAAGGTGCTGTTTAGACATTTTTAAATGATGTGATTGTTAAATTATGTATGCTAGCGAGTTACATGGAGGTAGCAACTCAGGTGGCAGAAGCGCTAGCATTACTTTCAGGGTCTTAAAAGACCTCCCATTATGAAATAAATTGGAGAGTCACAGGATTTTGCTCCCTGCAGTGCTCTGCTACTTTTCAGACTGACACTTTGCAACTGTCAGGGCCAGCCTTAGGCACAAGCTACCGTTTGTAGGGTTGGGAGGCAGACTTGACAGACATGCTGGCAGCCCAGTTTCTACCTCCTTCCCCAGCAGTGGAACTGTAGGGGCAAGGTAATTTGTTGACCAACTTTATCCCGGCTTCTCCTATGACCATTGGAAGCTAGTCGGATAACTGTGACCTTCGCTGCCTGCTGAGTCCCATTTAGCAACATGTGCTGTTGTGAGCATCTTGGATATTTTTCTAATACACACACAATATTTTGAATCAGTTCTTCAAGTAACTAAATGGAACATGCAGCTGATCACTGGAAGAGTGGAAATCTTTGCCAAGAGAATTTATTTTTATTATGCTTACAATCTTACAGTCAGGAAGCTGAGCTCTTGCATGCACATTACTTGCTGTGGAAGGCCAATGTTCAAGCACTTCATGTTGCTGAACCTCTTTCCCAGGTGCCGTGGTAGAAACTGGGCACACTTGTGTGGAAGATGGGTTGACTGTCAGCAATTATGCCATGTACATAGGTCTGTTTTATTTAGGTTGTTATACCTCTCCCATTGTCCTGCTATCTGAGTGTCTGAGCATGATATTCAGTTTGTCTTAGCTCCATAGCCACCCAGGAATGTCTGCAGCATAGCTATGTAGTGCATTATCACTGTGCTATCATTTGGGCTGAGCATAGGAAGGAGAAGAATCTCCTAGGTCTTCTAATGGTGGCTAAAGTCGTCAGAGAAACTTGCTTTTTATCTTAGGTACAGAAGAAATTATTAACATGTTTCCAGGTTGTCAGTGGCTTATATTTCATAGGAGATCAGTCCTTGGGGTTTTTCAAAGGCTCTGATTCCCTCTTAAGTGCATTTGCACTCTATCACTCTGTGTATATATTTCAAGAGAGTGAAAGAGACAGAGTTAGGCTCATATGAGTCCATCTGCTGTCCTGAGACACTTTCCATTCTGCTACAAATCAACATCAGGAAGATTTTTCCTACATATCTACAATGGCTCTGGTAATTTGTCTTTGAGATTCTTTTACCTTCGGTTCTGGTTTGGATTTGTTATTACATTACAAATAAAATGTCTTTATTTTCGTGCCGCTTTGCTCTCAAATATTTATCAGCTGCAGAACATTTTTCTTTCTGTTTTATGAAATCCACATGGCAAATGCAGAGGCTGGCTTTAAACGAGGGCTTTGCTATTCCCGAATTTTGAAACTAGATTAGTGCATTCTGTGACTTACCACTTTACAGAACTTTTATATTCCCCATTCATTTGCATTGCCATCTAAAAGTTATCTGAACTGCACTGTTAGGGTCCAATTTTGTGAAGCGCTGCAGATCCTTCACTTCCACTAATGTCAATGGAAGTGGAAAGTGCTCAGGACCTTACTGGACCAATTTGATCCTATCTAAAGGGAAAGATTTCTCCTTTAACCTTGAGGTGGAGTCCAGAAGCAGTGAGTGCTTTGAAACACTGTCCTTACCTTTTTCTTTATCACCATCTTTTTGAACAGGTGATGGAGAGTGAGGAGTTCATGCTTCTTCCAGCCAATCAGCTCATAGATATCATATCCAGTGATGAGCTGAATGTTCGCAGTGAGGAGCAGGTGTTCAATGCAGTGATGGCCTGGGTAAAGTACAGCATTCAGGAGAGGCGACCCCAGCTACCCCAGGTAACCTTGAGCATGGTTCACATGCATCTGCTATGTACAAGGAGAAAGAGATTGGATTTTGTCGGTGTAAGCAGTGGAAGTAATTCCCCTCCTGACTTCTCAGATGTGTTAGAACACTCACAGTTTCCAGTCACCTAGGCCTAAAAGTCCAGTGCCCAGGTACGTCAGTAACGGGCCCTTTAGAAATGCTTGCAGATAGAAACATTAAGATTTGCTATACTGGATCAGACTCCATCTAGTCAATCCTGTCTTTAACTGTGGCCAGTACCAGATGCTTCAGAGGATTGTGAATAAACCCATAATACAATTATGGAATAACCTGCCCCTAGGGAAAGTTTCTTCTTAACCCCAGGAAGTTGATTTATACCTTGAAGTCTGAGGGTTTATACTAGAGCTGGTCAGGACATTCTCAATTAAATATGCCCTTTTGTCAGAGCTAAAATTTTGCGGCAGCATTATCTGTTTTGACAATGTTTTTGAGGGAAAGGTTTCTGAGTTCAAGGATTCTCTGGTCAGAAATAATGAGAAAGAGAGACTCTTACTGCCCTGCTTTGCCCTTTTTGCTCCAAAAATGGACATTTCAGCACAATTGCATTTCATGAAAACTTTCAAAAGTTGTTGTGAAACAGAATTGTCATCCTCTTGTCAGCTCTAGTTTATACTCCTTACAACTCTTTGGACCCTTGTAGGACCATATGTTCATCTGTGTTTAATTCTGTGTTCTATTATACCTGCTTGTGCATTTAAAACAGGGGTCCCCAACGCAGTGCCTGCGGGGGCATCTAAATGCGCCCGCGTCCTGGCCAGCGGTCAAGCATCTGCCGAATTTCAGCCGCATTTCGGCGGTGACATCTCTCAATGACGTTGCTTGCCGCTGACAAGCGGCATCATCGAGAGGCGTCACCACCAAAATTTGGTGGCATTTCGGCGGCGCCGCCTCTCGATGACGTCACTTGCTGTTGACAAGTGCCGTCATCGAGAGGCGCCGCCGCCAAAATTTGGCAGCATTTCGGCAGATGCTCGACTGCTGCCATGGTCCTTCGTCTGGCACTCGCCAGACGAAAAGGTTGGAGACCACTGATTTAAAGTGTAAGCTGTTTGTGGCATGTTTGATGTAGTTCATTTACTGTGCAATGCAGTGTACACTCAGAAGGGTAAATAGATAATAAAACTGCCAGCCAAACAAGTGCTTAGGACAATATGTATAGACATCTGCAGTCTTCTCAGGATTTTCAGTCAGGTTGTTGGTTTCATCCATTAGCAGTCTCATTGGATCAGCTCTTTTAAAATCTGATGATGTCCTGCTGGATGACTACATTGGCTTATTGAAATTGCAAAGGTGCTATAGACAAAAAGCTGCTTTGAGCCAGAGTGTCATGGTCTGAATTGCTACTGGGATTGTAATTACACTCCTAATGCTAATCTTTCCATCCTTGTGACTGCATTATAACTTAATTGGATCACAAAGCATGTGGAAGCAAGTTAGCTAATGTTGCTCTCTATTTGACTGTTCCCTCCATCTGTAAGGTGACAAGTGCATTGCCTTTAATTGTGTTCTGTTTTGTCTCATAGGTGCTGCAACATGTCCGTCTGCCACTACTCAGTCCCAAGTTCCTGGTGGGTACAGTCGGCTCAGATCCACTCATTAAAAGTGATGAAGAATGCAGGTAAGTCCTGCTGGAAAGAATGAAACTGAACAATGTACTTCTATAAATTTCAGATCATATGGGTACCTTATCTGTGTTTGCACTCCAAAGATATTATGAGTTGTCAGTGGTAAAACTAAGGTGATACTTACAAGTTTCCTTTACTGGGATTGGGTAGAGGAAAGCACTGCATTGCAAGAAGAAAGCGCTGCATTGCAAGTATGTATTTATTTGTCTAGAAGTTGCAGTGTACCCTCAAAGGAGCTTTTTTAATCAATATTTTGGTGGGGAGAAAGCTTTGGGTAGGCAATTTATCTTTCTGATAAATCACCCTTGCCAAGATGGCCTGTTTTTCCTATCACTTTGGCTGTAAAGCCAGGTGCCTTAGTTACCACGAATCCCACTGAGCGCTGCTCAGAGGAAGCCATTTTCTAAACAACCTAAAATTGCTTTTCTGTATCTGAAAATGTCATTACTTTAATGGCCCATGTAGGCAGGGGTTCCCAAACTTTTTTCCCTGAAGTCCACCCCCAGCTGCAAAAGGAACTGCGACCCACTATTAATACTTCTTGGGGAAAAAATTTAAATTTTAATTATTACATATATATAAACTATAACACTATACAAAATGTGCATGTTTCCTTTTCATTTTAAAGTAAACAATTATGGAAATCCCAAGCAGTATGCACTCAAGGAAATGCTTCAAGATCTTTGAAACCAAACAGCTTTAGTAAAACTACACCTCACTTTAAAAATCTGTTGAGAGCAAAATTTGACATTCAGACAGGGAAAATGCAGTGTGTAAACGTACAGTGTATAAAACTGAACAATAAGCAACACAACAATGTTAACAAAATTGTTAAAAAAATTGTTGATTTTAAAACAAAATAGTGTTCAAAGTTGGACAACTATCTTGTGTTTTCAGGTTTTTTAGTGTAAAATCTGAATTTCTGTGCTGTGTAAGTAAAGACCCAACCATATTCTTTACTAACTAGAAAAGAATAAAATACTGTAAATAAAAACATAAAATGACAATTATATTATAACACACTGAGGCAACAAATACTTATTTGATCTGGTAAAAGAGAATCCAAACTTCAAATATGTGTTGTCATATTTTCTTACCACTTCCTTTATTTTTTCGGCTGGCTCATTTCGTGTAGCTATAGATGGTCTGAGACTTCCAGTATCCTCTCCGTCAGAGCATCCTTCTCATTTTCTAAAAATAAATCTATCCATGTCAGATTGAAATACTGCTTGACATTTTTTACAGTTGTAAATGGTGGACTGTGTGTACATTACTAGGTTACCTTGCAGCAAAATGCACCATTGTACTCACAAAAATTAAACTTGACATATTGCAGCTTGTTTTTAAAATAAATAGTTTTTTCTATATTTTGTCCAACATACACAGCTCAGAACATTACATTTATATAGCTTTTACTTAGATTACATGAGTCACATAAAGTTAAATATTTACTAAGAGATTGGCTGGAGAATGCAGTTGTGCTGGCAGACCACTCGAGACTGTGTCGTGGCCCATCTTTGGGCCCTCACCCACAGTTTCAGAACTCCTGACTATACTAACCCTCCTGGAACTAGAAGAGAATGCTAGGACTATGGGGAAGCTGCAACTCCCCTTTACAGTGGCATAAAGCTCCCCTTTCTAATGCTGCAGGCTCACGAAATATCAGACTTTGAAGCTCTGGTGTTTTTATATACAGAAAATTGTCACTCTTGTAGCACTGAATTGTTCCTTTCCTGGTCTTTGGACAGATAAAATACTTTGGTCCTGGAGAAGTTCAATTTGTGCAGGGAGAAGGTGGAAGTTTTTTTGTGGCAGGTTACTTAAAATAAAATTTTTAAAAAGCTGATTGAAGTTGCTCAGGGGTTTGGAGTGTTAGAATTATTTTCAGGGTGATGGGTAAAAGGGTGGGTGAGCTAGTTAAAGCTGAATGATGACATTTTTATCATCTGGATACCGCTTCCATCTATTGGTATTTTGTGTGAGGTTTTTAGCAATAGATGTCTTATGAATACCTAAGAGAGGTCATATATATAGTACATAAAGTCATGCGTGTTCTATTTAGTATGGCAATAACTGGAAGGTGATTGGTGATGGCTGCTATTTTTAGGGATGGCATATCCCAAATAGTACTTCCTGAAAAATGCCACTGTCACCCAGACATTTAGAATAAATGTTTTCTCTTGCACAGGGACCTGGTGGATGAAGCTAAGAATTACCTGCTGTTGCCCCAAGAGCGGCCACTGATGCAGGGACCAAGAACTCGACCACGCAAACCCATCCGTTGTGGAGAAGTACTCTTTGCAGGTGTGTACAGTGCCTGCAACTTTGGCTGTGAGATCCAAGTTTTAATGCTCTGTTTCAAAGTTAATCCGTATGGCCAACCCTAACTATCAGACCATCAGAAATGACATTTTATATTACCCATCCCACACTTTGAGTTAACGTTCACTTTCCTCTTGTCTTGCATTGTCTTTGGGCTTGTCTACACTTACCAGGGATCAATGCGTGGCGATTGATGCATCAGCGGTTGGTTTAGTGGGTCTAGTGAAGACCTGCTTAATCGACTGTAAATCACTCTCCTGTCGACTCCTGTACTCCACCAGATCGAGAAGAGTAAGGGGAGTTGACAGGAGAGTGTCTCCTGTCGACATCACATAGTGTGGACCCCGTGGTAAGTAGATCTAAGCTACGTCGATTTGAGTTACACTAGTCACATAACTCAAATTGCGTAGTTTAGATCGAATTTCCCCTGTAGTGTAGACAAGGCCTTTGTCTTGCAAAATGGGTTTCTGGTCTATGATTAGGGCTCCCAGGCACTGTGGTAGCACTTATAATAATACAGGCTGAAACACTTGACTTTCAGTGGGACTTGTGCTCCTAAACTTACATAGGCACTTCTGAAAATCCCATCCTGTTTTCTTATTGACAGTCTATCTATCAGTGAATAATTCTGATAGACTGTCTTCTTTTGCGATATTGTGTAAGAAACATCTGTGGGCAGATGTAGATAGATTATTTGTTATAGACACATACACATGGTGTGAGTTTGATGTACTACTCTGACACTGTTTCTTGTGTTGATTCCCGCAGTGGGAGGCTGGTGTAGTGGGGACGCAATTTCCAGCGTGGAGCGCTACGACCCTCAAACGAATGAGTGGCGGATGGTGGCTTCCATGAGCAAAAGACGCTGTGGAGTCGGAGTCAGTGTTCTGGATGACCTCCTATATGCTGTGGGAGGCCATGATGGTTCTTCTTACCTTAACAGTGTAGAAAGGTAGGTCTCCAGCAGATCATTGCAGAGTTAACATGCATTCAAAACATGGTGCTATCTGTGATAAGGGTGTCCGTTTTGCTGTCTGTGTTGATCGTATGCTGAACAGCTGAAATACTACATCTATACTATCTACATTTCCTGCATCAGTACATAAGCTAATATGTGGCAGTGATTACTAGCCTTTTTGACATCTGTATCAATGTTGTACTAAACTAAGACATCAGACATAACAGGATGTAGCCTTGTATCCCTAACTTAATGGTAATCTTAGTCTGACCTCTACTCTGAGCTCTTTATAAAGCATAGCCTTTGGCAAGTAAAGGAGTAGGGAAATGAAGTGTAAGAGTAGCTGTAGTTTCTGATGGGCGTGGCTTCTGCTAACTTCCTTACATATGCATTCCAACTGGCTTGTTTTTTCAGTGTTGCTCATGAAGGTGAGCCTGCAAGCATATATTTACTTGTAAGGTGCAAAAAACTATCCAGACATTCTTTTCTGGGCTTGGTAAATAGAGAATTATGTGAACCTTGGAAATAGATACAAGGGAGGAGGAATGGAGTCCAGAATTGGGCCTTAGAAACCTTCAGTGATTTAAAGTAAAATACAGTGGAGTCAGTAACTTTTCCAAGAATGAATTCATGCTAAGATGAGGTTTTACTGCAACCAGAATTGCAGTTTGCACTACATAGTGCATTGTGCATTCAGGACTTTCATCCTTCTTCTTTGTAGTTTCCCTCTGAATTCAGGGTAAGCAAGTTCCACTGTACCACTAATCCTAAGCCACAGGGGAGTCAGAGATTTCCATAGATAAGCAGTTCAGACTTGAATTATTTGACACACTTTTTAGATATGACCCGAAGACGAATCAGTGGAGCAGTGATGTGGCTCCCACCAGCACCTGCAGGACCAGTGTTGGAGTGGCAGTTCTCGGGGGATACCTGTATGCTGTTGGTGGCCAGGATGGCGTCTCTTGTCTCAACATTGTGGAAAGGTATTAAAAATAATGAAGCGGGAGGGGAGGAGAAGGAAAGATCTTATAAGAAGATGCAATTGGTGCACATGAGTTTGAAAGGAGGCAACAAATGCTGAGTGGGTTTGTTAGTGATTGTATTCGAAGGTGGATGTTTTTAGTTTAACCTGAATTCCAGCAAACAGCAACTGTCTGCCTAGCTGCCACAGTGTGCATATCCTGAGCCTCTTTTAGAGGCTAAAACCAGAACAGACGTGTTAGTGTTACCCCACCTGAATGTAGAACTGTCGGAAATACCGCTCTCCCCAGATTCCTTTGGTTGCTTGGTGCAGCTCCCAAGGGAATCGGGGCCTGATGTGTATATTTGAAAGCTCAACTGGTCTCTGCTTTTTCTTGTGGCAGGTATGATCCAAAAGAAAACAAATGGACTCGAGTGGCTTCCATGAGCACCAGGCGCTTAGGAGTGGCAGTGGCTGTGTTAGGGGGCTTTCTTTATGCTGTGGGAGGCTCTGATGGGACGTCGCCTCTCAATACAGGTATGTCACTTCTCCATACTGCACTGCAACCAGTATCTGCCATGGTCCCATTCTTTTACCCATAAGTCTTCCCCAGACAGCTGGTAAATATTTTGTGGTCTGTTTTCTGAGTGAGTTCCTCTCCTGAAGTTGATTTTGCTGTACATTAGTATTGTTCCCATCCTCCTAAACCACTGATAGCTAGTTATATGTTTGTGTGTCTGTTTATCACTAGGATGTTGCAATAGACAGTTACTTTGTGCATTTTCTTAGCATTTGCCTACCAAGAGCCAGTGCATCATCTCTGCAATATCTCTGGTCTTCACTGGGTTGGGCAACAGGATACTTAAGGAGGTCACTTTGTCACAAGTGTAGATGGCAGTATAGACCAGTTGTAGCTTCGCTGAAGAATGACAATCTGGTGGAGGTGCAATAAATGACTGAACATCTGGCATTCCTGTCTTTATTAGACTGGGGTTGGGGAGAGGAGGAGGAATAGCAAGCCTTCTAGAGAAAACAGGGAGAAGCAGTGTGGATGATGACAAACTGACACAGTGTGTTTCTGATCTGGGGAGGAAATGTTGTGTCTTCACAGTCTGATCCGTGTTATGGCTACAAGCACAGAGTCACTAATAGAAGGGCACTAGATGGTGTCCAAAGATTTGTAATGTGACTTTCTCCACAGTGGAGCGCTACAATCCCCAAGAGAACCGTTGGCACACGATAGCTCCCATGGGGACTAGACGGAAGCACCTGGGCTGTGCAGTATACCAGGACATGATCTATGCTGTGGGAGGCCGAGATGATACCACAGAGCTCAGCAGTGCCGAGAGATACAACCCCAGAACCAACCAGTGGTCTCCTGTGGTGGCCATGACATCACGGCGTAGTGGCGTGAGTTCTGCCTCATTTGCCAGCTTGTGCTGTGCATAGCTATTTAACTGGAGCATAGGGAGGGCTCTGTTCTTTTCTTGCTTCTTTCACTTTTCCTGCATCTTAACCCCCTTCTAAGAGGGAAATGTTTGTAAAAAGGCAAAGCACATTGCCCAGAAGGAAGTACAAAATGTAGCAATATTAGCTTCCTATGCTGCATGGGGTGAATGGATGATGACAACTTTTTATACAACTGAGAAGGGGAAATTTTTTTAGGCTGCTTTTTTCCATAAGAGTTTTGACAAATAGCACTGAGTCATGAGCACTTAATTCTGAAGCAGGGAATTCTTGAGTGCACTACTTCAGGAAGTACGCCTCCCCCTCCCCCGGCCCCAATAACATCAGAAGCCATTAGACAAAAGAACATGCCATTAAACACACAAGGCCCTGTCCTATTGTGCACTTTGGAGGAAGTTAGCAAACAAACTGGAGAGCTATCATGTTCATCTTGCCATCCAGACAAACTAGACTTTGTGATAAATGGTCACTTACACCAAAAATCACACCACATTCAGGTTGCTTCCTGTCCCAAGAAACCAGTCACTTACATCTAGTCAGTTGGTACCCTAGATCTTACACCAAAGACAATGCCTGTAACCATTCCTGTAATAAACTATCTAAAGGTTTATTAATTAGAAAAAAGGAATGAGAGTTATTTACAGGTTAAAGCAAGCAAACATATACACACAAATGACTTGCAATCTAAATCCTAAGAGTGACTGAATTGACAAACCACTACAACTCTAAGTGTCTTTCAGGGCAGGCCCTGGGGATCTCTGGCTTCAGTTTAGAGTCTCTGGCCCTTCAGAGTTCAAATAACCAAAATATTGGAAAATTTTCCTGTAGCTTTGTTTTATTTCCTTCATTCAGCTTCCAAGGCCACAGGATGAGCTTTCTTGGATGTAGCATTTCCTAGGTATGATAGGGCCATTAACCAATCCTTTGTATTGCAATGATCCTTGATGGCCTGTCTGATTTTGGTGGTCCTTCTGGATGGATCGGGAGAACGATTCCCATGCCTAAGTTCATAAATTCAGAGCAAACATTTTCAAAGCAAAATGTACATATTTTCTTATAGCATGGAATACAGACATTATAAGTGTGATTAATGCGTACAGCAACTTACAAGCATTTCATAGAATCTAAACACTAAATACAGTCTTATAAGACTAATACCTGTTTTAAGCAAAACTAACATACAGGTGACCTGGTCTGGTCTCCAGCTACGAGGTTGTCAGTTCTTTGCTAATGTCTGTAGCCTGGGCAAGAGCTGGCATCTGGCCTGCCAGCATCACAATGAGGTCCTCAGAGCCTGGGGCTGGAGGATCTTACTGTTTGCTCTGGGATCAGGGTAGTACAACTGAAGGTCTTGTTCATTCTAACCCTTGCTGTTTTTACTCTCCCAGTCCCTGGGGCATGAGCTTGCATGTATCATTTGTGCTATCTGATGAGCTGAACCAGTCTTGAGAGCAATGACATTTAAATCACTTGTAAAACCAACATACTGCTGATGAGTCCAACACAATTGCCAATGCACCAAGCAGAAAAACACATTTTTTGTCTTCTCTGACAGGGTAGGAAAGCTCTAATCTTCTTTTCTTTTTGGTTAACTCTACTCAGCATCCCAGGGAAGTAGCCATCTGTTTTGAGGGAATCTGTACTGAAATGTTCTAGTTGAATACAATTTCATGCTAGGTTTTATGAATCTGTATTTTAACAGAAATACTAAAATACAATTGTCCCTTCTCTACCCCTACTGCCTCCAGGAACGTGTGTGCTGTGTACTGACATCTTCCCAAGGCTTGACTGCTGACTAATGAATGGTCTTTATTGAAGTGTCTTTCTTGTGAGACAAGCCTTCAGGACCTGCAATGAAGCATGAATAATGTCTAGGGGGGTTGTTTTCTAGGTTGGCCTTGCAGTAGTGAATGGACAGCTAATGGCAGTGGGAGGCTTTGATGGCACAACATACTTGAAGACCATTGAAGTGTTTGATCCTGATGCTAACACATGGAGGTAACCTTTAAATTCGTGAAACAGTGACATTGCAAACCTTAGGCACACCTGCTTAAATTATGCTTATCACTAGAGTCTTCCCAGCAGAGTGGAGATGTGTTGTGCCTCATCTTACTGGAAGTCTGGTTGATGGAGGTGGCCACTGTAATCCTTTGTGTGACTTGGCTGGTTTGTTTGAAAGTAAAAGGAACAGAGGGAGCAGGCAATGTGATCCAGCATGTCACATGCTTAACCTCCCATTTCCAGTGTGAGAGAGAATCCCTTTCTGAATAACTGAGAGTTGGAGAAACTGTTTCGCTGCCACCCATATGCGCCTGGAATGTGTTTCAGAATAGAAAGGAAATGGAGACATTTACTACTCATAATGCTGTCACTTTAGTGCTGATAGACTGTATCAGTAGCAGTGAAGTCTCACTACACAGCCATTTCCTAAAGAGAGGTAGCAAACCTCTACATAAGTGTTGGGCTTTCACCAAAATAATCCATATCAGAATGGTCTGTACTACTGCTGTGTTCCAATATGTGTCATGCCCATTGCTCCCCCATACGTCTGACCAGAGGAGTAACAGCCATTTTGGAAATAGCTCCCTTTGGTGAGGGCCTGCAGCTTCCTTTTTCAAAACTGCAGTAGCTGTGCTTGAAGTCCCCTCTACCATCTTCATCTTGAATATAATAGAGGTGATTCTACTATAGTGCCTTATACTTAAGGACCCCAAAGACCTTTGCCTACTTTAGTGAATTAAGCCTCACAACACCATTAGGAAGTAGGGAAGTGTTGATTTGCCATCATATGGCTGGGGAAACTGAGGTCCAGAGAAGGTGAGTGACTTAGTCAGTTACACGGTGAGCCTTTGGCATACACTGTGTTAGAACCTAGACCTCCTGATCTCAAATACTGTGCTTTGGCACTTTTTTTGTAGGCTGATCTGGAGATCTCTGTGTGTACATGTGTTTGTATATACGTGTGTGTGTACACATGCATTGAGCCATGTCTGCTCAGTTTACCAACAAAAATACCTTAGCTGTGGTAGCTTTAAAGATACAGAAAGCAGAACAGAATTCAGTGTGCTCCTTTGGGGCTATCTAGGCTTCACAGTGCTATGCTCTGATTCCAGAATCTCTCTAGATGGGGATCTATTGTATGAAGCAGAGGAGTTTGAGTATATGGAGTTCTGTTAAATCTGCATGGCTAGCAGTTAGAAAAATCTTGTGTTGACCTTTAAACTAAGCAGATCTGATATGAAACCACTGGTGGGAAATATGTATTGAACAGAGAGAGGCTGTTTTTCCAGAATCACTTTTCTGACAATAACTTCACTTGAAAACAACTATTTGTACGTTAATCTAATCAGTGTAGAGTTTGACTCCTATTTATATCCTTGAAAGGGATTTGATGCTTTAGAAATCTGTCAGGGTGCAGGGAATAGGAAAAAAATTAATGTCCTTGACCTATTGAACTGGCCTGAACTAGTATATGACCTTTTCATACTGAGATTTTCCTAAGTAGTGTAGGAGGCACTTCTCTCAGTTAAGCACTTTTGTGTGGTGATGCCTCAGCTCAGAAAGCCAGCCCAGTGGGGAGCAGAATATACTTAATATTCCTGAGGGAATTTTGCACCAAAAAATTAAAAACTCAATGCCAAAAAAATATTCTGCACACATATTAAAATTCTGCAAAATTCTACAAATTCTGTCAATAAATAAATGTGGAGGCTCCAGCATTGCAATGGAGAGCACAGGCCACAGGCTGCACAGAGGTGGGAGATCACCTCCAGCCATCTCCCCAAACCCACCCCACCGACACAGACTTGATGCAGAGGCAGCACCCAACCGTGACACGGCACAAGGGCTGGGCTTGCCACAGAAACACCCTGGGGCTCTGCCCCTCCACACCAGGCACACTGGGTGTGGGCAGTCAGGCTCAGCCTGGCAGAATCCAAGTGTAAGGGGGGATCCAGGTGTGGGATGAGAGGGTTCTGTGTGAGGCAATCTGGGTATGGGTGGCTCAGTGGCAGGTCTGGCTGCGGGGGGATTTTGGACGCACAGGGGCTCGTTCCAGGTGCAGGGGCAATGGGATTCTGCAGGGGCTCCAAATGAAGGTGGTTGGGGCGCAATAGGGGAATCTGTTTGAGGGGGGATGGAGCTTAGCATGGGGTCCAGGTGCTGGTGGGGTGGGGGTCTGAGTGCAGGGGGCTTATCAGGGTGGGGATTGGAGTGAGGGGGACTCACGGGGGGGTTAGTCTGGGTGAAGGGGTTGGAGTTCAGTGTGGGGGGGGTCTGAGGAGGCTCAGCGGGGTGAGGGTTCAGGAATTTGGGGGTCTGGGTATGCGGGGGTCTGGATGCACTGGGATTGGGTAGACAGCAGAGGAGTTCCCCCTACAGTGACCCCTTCCCCCATTGATGAGGAGCAATGGAGGGAGGGTGTGGAGCTTCCTGCAGATGGCGGAGGTTTCTGGGGGTGGGTCTGACCTAGCCCAGGCCGCTCCTTTCAGGGGAAGAACAAGTCCCGTCCGTCCCAGCCCAGCCGGAACTAGCAGCTGAGCCCGGTGCAGGGTAGGAGCCAGCAGCCCGGGCATCCCCAGCCCCGCCTTCCCCGCACCCCTACATCCCATGCAGTGATGTAACTCTCTGCCATCTGCTCCAGGTGCCCAAAACAATGCGCTCGCATTGCTGGGGTGGGGCAAATGACCACTCTTGCGGCTTCCCCTTCAGAAAGTCCTTTTTCTGTAAGGAAGCAAAGAAATCTGTGGGGGACATGAATTCTGTGCCTGCACAGTGGTGCACAATTCCCCCAGGAGTAACTTAATTCTGCCTTTTAACTGAATGGTGACAGCCACTCTCCCTGGCAGGAGTGGTAGGACATATAGTATGGAGAGCTAGCCAAAACATGTGTTTGTAGCTAATATAGGTAGCTATTGAGGATACTAGCTTAGTTGTTACCGGCACTGAATTGAATAAAGCTGGTGATGTCCGCCTATCATCTTCCCTCTCTTTATTGGCTGCGGTTCTTCTTGCTGTGTGAAATTTTTCTCCTATGTGTGGAGCACCACTGGGAAATCCTTGATATGCAATCTGGGATTAGTGGGTGGCATTGGTGACAGTTACTGAAAGAACTCCACTTGTCTTATTTCTTCCAGCAGACTAACTGCGTCAGCACATAGAGGAATATGCAGCTGAAGCAGGAAATGAGAGCTGATAGGCATCAGATTTCCATATGAAATGTGGTCACTGTTTCAGTATGATAGGATGGAGAGAACAGATGATGTTTGAAATGCATTATACATTGGTCTGTTCAGCTGTGTGTAGTATAAAGCAGATATGAGTCTGAAATTAGCCGTGCACCATGTAGAAGATTTACCCACTGCTTCAGGGTTGCCCAAAGCATAGTCAGAGGGCCAAATGGAACCCACAGAGTTGCTGCCCTCTGTTCCTGTAACTACATAGGAGCAGAAAGGAAATTCAGTGCAGTTTTCTGATGCTGGAAGACGCGAAGCAAAATAATTTGCTGTCTGCCTCAAGGGTGATACATATGTGATCAAATATGGCTATTTACTTTAAATGTGTGTTTAAATAGATTGGGGATCCCTGCCTTACTCATCAGACAGCTTAATCACAGGCGTCACGTGAAATGGAGACCAACAATTGTGCTGAACGATACATGCTGCCTACGGAGGCTGTTTCATGCTTTTATCAGAGAAGACAGTCCATTAAGAACCTAAGCAGTATGACCAACAACTTGTCTTTGCAGGTTGTACGGCGGAATGAACTATCGTCGGCTGGGAGGTGGTGTAGGCGTTATCAAAATGACACATTGTGAATCCCATATATGGTAAGCGTCTAATGGAGGGAAAGCCCTTGGTTCTCAATCCTAAACAAACTGAAGAGACTTACTGACTCTGGAGCTCTGTGCGGCTCTAGTAAAATATAGATCCACCTTAATTCTTTGCTGGTGCCTCTTTCTATGGAATTATAAATAAAATGACTTTTGAGCGACATCCAATGGGAGACCACCGTGTCAGACTCCAGGAACCACCTACTACAACTAGAAGCTTTGCTTATGTCCATATTTTTTTCTAAACAGTCTCTTGGTTTTTGAATAAACTGAACTGTAAAAGTAACTCTAGCATAAACAATGACTTGGGACTGCAAGCTGTGCCAGGAGTCTGGCAAAGAGGAGGGCCTCTCCTCCTCCAGCAGTGGAAGTGGCATCCATGCAGTGGGTGAAAGAGGAAAGCGATACTGAAAATAGTGCTTTTGCCTTATATACAGAGAGCTTCATGTAAAAAAAAAAAAAAATGTACTTGACCAGAAAGGTGCCATCTTTGCACAGCTTTTCTGAGTGCAGAGTATATTTATTTTTTCATTTAACTTGTATCATGTATTTTCTTTGTATCACTCAGTGAAAGATTCTATCTCTTTTAATTTTTTGAGATTGAGTTCTGACAGGCTGATGGTTGGAGCAGGGCTACATCCTGTGATACTTCTAGATGCTGCTGTGCCAAGCCACTTGGGCCTCTTAGGGCACGGGAGCTGTGAAGATTAGTGCCCTGAGTGCCTGGTTGGTTTTTTGGGCAATGAGAAGCAGGACTGGAACTCCCATCTCTTTGCTGAATTACTGATGCTCAAAAAGGAGGTTGGGGATGAAAGGTGAAAAATAGCTAGACTCCAAAATTATGCATTTTTCCAGTGTGGGGTACAAAGGTTCAGGATCTCTGTCTTTCCTGTATGTGAACCTTATGAGAGCACTTATTGCCATTATCAATTCTTGTCTCTGCTCACATGGTAACCACTTGTTGTTTTTGGAGAATCTAGAAAGAAAGAGTTGCAATCTCCTAACACTCACTCCTATTGCAGACTTGAAATAGCTTCTGCTGAAAAATGCCCTGGTCAGAATCAGCTTAGCTCCCTACCTATCTCTCTCCTGTTTCTTTATAATTCATACTGGGGAACATTAGGGTAAGGATCAGATGGTACCTCCCCTTAGTGAATTTTTATGCACTTCCTTATGTTGACTTTAGAGCTGGAAAAGATATGAGGCCTGCTTAATAGACTTCTGCAGGAGGTAGTGTGCAATTGCATTTTGAGTAATGGGGTATGTTTTAGTGAGTGCAAAAAGCGTGGGGGCAGCCTGCCATCCAGCTTGAGCAAACAAGACAAGTTTGCTGTATTGTTAAGCTCCAGAATGAGAGAATGTCATGATGCAACCGAGGTAATTTTGTGGCATACCTACTAAATTAGAGATTTGAAAGCATCAGAGAAATGTACATCCTTGATATTAAAAGAGCAGTGCTAGCATCTCAGTACGGTTTGGTTCCTATAACTCAGCACTTTAATGTGCTTGAGAATGTAGAAAAATAACACTATGCTAACAAAAATGGGTCATTAAACAAGACTTTAAAAAAAGGCCCCTCAAAGATTGGCATTCTTGTGTTTACATTTGAAGATCATTTGCACCTTTACAAGGAAAAACAAGTATTCTGTAAACAATTGTTTACATGTATCATTTATGCTTTTTTCTAGCATGAGTAACTTGTATAAATAGCAGTGTTACCGTAATAAATTTCTTTTATGCTGTTATTTATTGCTTGTTCTTTTTGTCTAAAGCAGCAGCAGGAGGAATAATTTATGGTTTAATTTTATGCTGATTTTGCTTCCTTTGATTTCAAGAGAAGCAAGAACAGGCCCATTTCAACCCTGCTAACTAAAGCAGGACACACATGAAATTCTCATAAGCTGTTACCACTCTCCAGTTAAGTTATAGAGGCTCATTGCTACTCCAATTTTAGGGTATAAACTGATCTGCAGATGGGAGTCAGGCAGAACTACTCTTCCCCTACCACACGGTATAGTATTTTTCAGTTGGGGTTTGACACCTTCCTGAAGCATTGGCCCAGTAAAGACAACATACTGGAATGAACAAATGGCTGGCTGAAACAGTTCCTAAGCCAAACTGACTTGTAGTTCTGCTGGGAGGCACGGGGGGAACGGCACATGCATTCTTTAGCCTAGGAGTGGATTGTTCAAGACACAGCTATTTGTCTAGAGGGAAAGGTGGCCCCGATAACAGAAGCCCAATCCAGCCCTACTGTAATTCCACCAATTTGCAGACAGGCATTTATTTTAGCATGCTTTCCTAGAACTGTGGTTATGTAACACTGAACATATGGAAATAAAGTTATTTAGCAGGTGGTTGTAAATTAAATACCATTTTCAAAAGTAGAAGGTGGCTGTAGATCACAGGTACGCCGTATTGATCTTTCTTTCAGTGCTTCTTTGGCCTGGTCTACACTACGCGTTTAAATCGATTTAAAGAGCTCGTCCACACTACAACACCCTTTATATCGATATAAAGGGCTCTTTAAATCGATTTCTGTACTCCACCCTGACGAGAGGAGTAGCGCTAAATTCGATATTAACATATCGGATTACGGTTAGTGTAGATGGAAATCGACGTTATTGGCCTCCGGGCGGTATCCCAC
>NC_133775.1:62169786-62178819 GCF_003597395.2 Chelonoidis abingdonii | reverse complement strand
GGGGAGACTGCGGGAACTATGGGATAGCTACGGAAGAGCTACCCACAATGCAACGCTTCAGAAATCGACGTTAGCCTCAGACCATGGACGCACAATGCCAAATTACTGTGCCTAGTGTGGCCGCATGAAATCGAATTTATAATATCAGTTTTATAAAACCGATTTTAGCTAATTCAATATTATCCCTTAGTGTAGACGTGGCCTTTGTCAAAGCTGGAGTGAATGTGGGCTAGTGTTAAATTTTTGTATTAAATTCAATGTATTTATTTCAGATCTTATAATGACAATGCAAACAAGACAAGGATTTTGGTATCGGAGAAGGTGAGAGAAACATACAGTTCTGGGATAAATATAGTAGTTGGACCTTTCTCCTAAACTGATCAGCAGTGCAAGTTAAGTCACTGAATTTCAGAATAAAGCTCCTCAATATAAACAGGAACTGCCTCAAGCTGCCAATCTTTATATCAGTTTTCAGTCTCTTGCCTAGAATGTACTTTTTTTAAAATGAAAGCGTAAGCCAAGATTTTAAAAAATGGAACTATGAAACTATGCTCTGGGGGGAAAAAAAAAAATATTTAGGTACCTTTCATCCAACAGCAGCCATGGATCAGTGGGAACTGGTGAGTGCTCAGCAGTTCTGAAAGTCAGGCCAGATAAGCACCTGCCTGCTAGTTGTATTATAGAAGTACTTAGGAGCCTAGTCATAGCCAGTGTGCCATGTGCTGTACAAACAACAAAAAGATGGTCTGTACCACAAAGTATTTAAATATAGACAAATTCAAGAGTAGGTGAGGGGGTCTTACTGCCCATGTAGATTGCGGCAGGTAAAATGCAGCTTGAGCAAAAGTCTGTTTTCACATTGATTCAGAGCCAGTACATTCAACAGCAAAGTCAAGTAAGACTGAAAGAGGTTGATACTCAGTGAAGCTAAAGTCAAGTAAAAGGAGGAGAAAAAAACCCTCTCTATGTACTTGCAGTGTGTGTGTGGTGGGGGAAATCTCATTTTACAACACTTTAATCTGTACATTTCAAACAGCTATATTAAATGTAGCCAGGATCCTAATTTGTAGTTAAAAAAACAGGCATCAAGGTTAAGTGATTTGCTTAGGTCACTAGTAGCAGAGCTGGAAACAGGAGGCTTTTCCTTCAAGTGCTCTGATACCAAGGCCATACTGATTCTTCTGAATATCTCACTGTTCACTCACCAAACATAGGGGAGTGCTTTTGAACCTTGCAGAAATTAATCCCAACAGACAAGCTTTTCTGCCCTATATTACATATATCACTCTCCTGCACTACTGTGTTAGCCTCTAGGCCAGTGGTTCTCAACCTATTTACCATTGTGGGCCGCTTGTGCAGCTCTGTGTTATGTGAGCCACATCCATACTATATACTACCTGCATGGCCCTAAGGATGTCACATGGGTTGCAGCTGGGTGCTGATTGAGAACCACTGATCTAGGCTATGGAGCAGGGGCAGTGTTCCATCTCATGCCTGACCCTTTAAATGATACTTGAATCATTATAAAATGTTACTTTATTGATGTTACCTTTTTATTATAGCAAAACGTGCAACTATATTATTTTCCTCCGATGGCTCTCTTTGCTTCATTACCCATTGTGGATTTCAGTCCAGGAACCAATGAGGTCAAATGAAACTAATATGCTTTCACTTGGTGGACTGGAGTTTTGTCAGGCTAAAAAAATCTGCAGGAAAGCCAGCTTTCTGCGGTCAATGTCTCTCAAACATGAATCTACTGCAGATGGACTTCATGTGGTCCAAGCAGAGCATCTATAATAAGTTTTTTAGGACAGAGGTATAGAGTACAAGGTTTCATTGTATCTGTGAGATCGCCAGCTCTGTCAGCAGTGTCAACACTCCTATTAAGTGCTTGCTGTGTAAGATCTGCAAAAAAACAAACAAACCCCAAAACATTAGTTGTAGTCTGAACAGAAATACAATAAGCTATTTAAGTCACTGATGGCTGTTGTCAATGTGTGTTCTACACATTTAAATAGAGGAGAGTGAAGGATTTGCACTATGGCTTAATGTCATCACCATGCTACTTTCCCTGTTTCTTTGCAGGACTCCTCCTGTTGGGTGTACATGAAGCCTAGCATCCTATCTCCTCCCCCTCCTCTACATGGGCCCTTCTGATCTTCACTCCCATCATGGGAAAAGATCAGCAGCTCAAGGGACACTCTGCTCCCGCCTCCTCTTTGAAAGAGGGAGAAAGAAGTCCCAGCCACTCTGTCCCCTCACTTCTCCTTCCTCTCCTTGGAAGAAGCACCGACAACTGGCCACTCTGCTCTTCCACCCTCCTGCCAACTCACTTTAGCAATGATATCTGATGATCCCGCAGAACTTTCGATATTCTGGCCTGACAAGTTATTATTGAACACTTATATTACTGAAGTGCCTAAGGATCATAACCAGGTTGGGTCACATTGTGTTGAGAACTGTACAGATTAGCATTACCTGCCCTAAAGAGTTCACATTCTAAAAGAAATCTCCTGTGCATTTTCCTACCCACTAAATGAGGCAGGGCTCCTATAGTCAATGGTTAAATAGGCCAAGCAGCCATGAAATGAGAAAGATACTTAAGACTGGCAGCACCCATTTGGCAGCTTCCACATTTAAAACGTATTTCTTTAGCTATGTTGTTAGCACTTCAAATTAAAAACGAATCAATTTTTAGTTTTGTTTTTTTTTTTCAACTTTTCATTTCCCAGCATGGACAGTGAAAATATACTAGTCATTACCATGTTATATCTCAATGCCAACATTGTGCTAGCACCTAAATAAGGCTAAGATTTTGTGACGGATATTTTTAGTAAAAATCACAGACAGGTCACGGCCAATGAAGAAAAATTCAAGGAAGCCTGTGACCTGTCCATGACTTTTACTAAAAATATCCATGACAAAATGAGCAGCTCAGCTGGGGGGTCCCCACACCACCTGCGGCAGCTGGGCAGTTGCAGGGGCCCCCGCTGAACTCTGGGGGCCCCTGCTGCCCAGGAGCTGCAGGGTACCCCCATCATCTGGAGTAGGGGGACCCTGCAGCTCCCTGCTCGTGGGGCTAATTGTCATGCAAATGGCTGAAAGTCACGGATTCCATGACTTCTGTGAACTCTGTGAAAAAATCATAGCCTTACACATAAATACATGGGGATTTTCTTAAAACTTTTTTTTTTTTTACTGTATCAAAAAAGCCAATTGTAGTTTCTATTGGCTGTAGATTTTGTATAAGTTTGGGATTTTTAAATGTAAATTTTAGCCAAAAGCTGTCTTTGTTCTGTGCTTGTACAGCACCCAACACAATGACTGGGGGTTCGCCACCACATAAAATGTTGACTGCACAACTGTCAGATGTGCTGTGGAACACACTAAAAACTAGTTATGTCTGGCAGAGGCTGAAATTTTAATTTTTTTTTAGGGGGAAATCAGTTATAGAGAATCAAGTAGCTCCAACTTTAGGGGCAGCTCTTTCTGGCCAGGTAGCACTATTTTAATTATACTAGCTAGAACAGTGTTAATCAAAACCTTATAGTTGGAATTCAGTTTAGTACCTTTATATTCCCATCACAGTGTGCTGAAGCTATAGATGTAGAAACTTTCACCAGTCTTGTGGCTGACAAGTGGATCTTAAAGTGTCTATGGAAGTGAGAGTAAAGGCAGTCCATAAATAAATTCACTTCTTCTTGAGTAACCTCCCCAGGAGTTTTTTGCACTGTGTCCCATAAGGCTTTTGCATCCTCAGGGTGTATGGCATATGAAATGTCCAGAGACTGGGGAATGCAGGGCACAGAGAAAACAAGTTCTGTTGCAGCCATATGACTGTCCACTTTGCACCCAGTCCACATAGCAGCCATCCAGGCAAGATTGAGTGGGCTGATGGTTAAATGACTGAAATAACAGTCAAAGGTCTTCTGAAACCAACTGCCAACTATGGCTGTGTAACTCTCTGCCCCATTTGCAAGGAACAAAGATAAACAGGTAAAATCGTCTGGTACACTCTCCAAAAGATCATCTCCAGATATACAGCAGAACCAGCCTGACCACACCACTTTGTCTTCTGCATTTTCACATGGGAGCTGAGATCTTGATGCAATCTAAAATTAAAAATGTCTGCATTAAATTTCCAAGTTCTAGAGTGCATCTGACAGTTCTTAGCCAGAGCAAAATGGATTCTAATAAGAATGGTTAAAGCACAAGAATTTTCCCCTGATATACCATTTTAATAGCAAGAGATCAGAGGGAGTCGGCTGAAAATCAGTGGCTTGATTTTCAGAGGTGCTATATGGCTTTGGTGCCCAATTTTTTTTTTTTGGCCCAACCCGAACCCTGTTTTGACACTGCATTGCACTGCTTTCTGTGCCATTATACCACTTTGGATAGCTTGACTGTTTAAAGACAGTTTTTGCAATTCATCTATTATGCCTATAGAGGACCTGGCTCCTCCCACTGAAGTCAGTCAAAGTATTGCCACTTACTTCAATGGAAATAGAAGCAACCCTTAAGTCTACATTAGTGCTGCTTAATGAAGCATTTGCATTGTGCATTAATTTTCCTACAATAATTGCAGTACAAAATGTTGCACTTAGTAGCATCTTTCCTCTAAAGACCTCAGAGTGTTAATAGGCCTTAACTATGGCAGGGAAGTAGCATTATATCCATTTTACCAATGAAATTAAATGACCTGTGCAAGATCCTGCATCAAGCTGAAGAGCGTCAACTCCTATTTCTGTGCTCTTAACTATAACGAAGATTAATTCCCAAGTCTATGTTTGATGGATCAACAGTTTCTGAAGAGGTCCACAAGGGTGTTAAGAACAGACAAGAACCATATTGGTTAAAAGCAAAGGGATGCAAAAAAAGTTCGAATCACAGGATACATGAAAATTACTATACTAGCACCCATAAATATTTCAACATGTTACAGGGAGGCAATTCAGAAGTGTTGAGACACACCCCACTGCTATCAACATGCTAGCTGCAGCCCTTACCTGGACAAGGATTGCAACCTGGTCTTGATCCGTACCTTTGAGTCCTAAAAGGGTGGACAAAGTCACTTTGATACCAAGATCATTGCCCACTTCTACAGCAAGTCCTTTCCGCTTTTCAGCAGCAACAAAGGCACTCAGAAGTCTAGAATACTCCTTCAGATTACCATAAGAGAATTTGTACATGGGGGTCACACTATACAAGGTCCATTGTTTGCGTAGAAGGAATGCTATCTTCTGAGGATCTGCATTTTCCTGGAATTAAGAGAACAGTATTCAGTTTTCTAGGCCTGCCCACAATTTCTGTAATGAAATTGAAGAAACACTTCTACACTGCATCAAATATACAGGCTAATCAGTTGTGTTTATTCTATTAGCTATTTTTCCTAACTTGTCAGCATTTATTTACTGTAACGTATGTCCGTGAGCACTGCTGAAGGACTTAACATGACAATGATTTTTCTATTTAGAAAATAGAGATGGAGGATACCAAAGTCATTGTCCTCTATCTTCCCAGCTATAGCATTCAGGCATTAAAGACTGGATTATAGCAGCAGTGTTCTTCAGAATACAATCCTGGCTAATTTTTAAGAAAGTGAGTTCTAGCAACATCCACAGAATCTAAACTTTCATTTCAGAAAAGTTAAGTTTCTAGCTTAAGGGTTGCAAAGATACTCAGTTTTGGTTTGGAAGGCTGATAACGACACATTCAGTACTGCCTGTGTGCAAAAGACAGTTTGAGTGCCTCTGCTGCAGTTCATAGCTTTGCCAAGCTAAAGTACAGTTAAAACAGACCAGAGTTGTCAGTCTTCATTGCTGCTAGTGGACAGCAGTGGAACTGACAAAAATTAGCTTAATTTTATTTGCTGCAGTTTGGGTAAGCTGTGATCAATAAGAGGCAGACCATGAAGATGTTCAAGGAGCCAATGGAAAGAATAGAGTAGCACATGCATGTCCGTCTTGCATAAGGAAGGCAGAGGAAAAGATAGCATATGAGAGACTCTCCACTCACTGTAACAGCAGCTAGGAGGCTCCAAGACTGGGGTAGTCCAGAAGGGAAGCCCATGAAACAGACTGCTCCTCTTTTCCATCAGCCAAAGGGGCCTTGGAAGAGAGCTTTAAATTTAACCACATGCCAGAACAATCAGGCAAAGCCTGAGACTAAATGCGCGAATCCCCAAACAAGGTCCAGAAATAGCAGTTTAGTAGCTGTCCCAACACCCTTCCCTTTCCCAGTGCCTTGGCAAGGGAGAAGGAAAGAACTGCCTCCTCCCACCCTTACCCCCACACACTCCTTTACATCAGACTGGCTAGTAGTGTCAGTCCTGTAGCTACTGGATGTTTGGGTGGACGGGGGTGCAAATGCACATGAATGGGGGAGGGGGGGCACGGGCATGGGAGAGATGGCAATATTGATGAGATGTTAGAAAAAGTACAGCAAAGAGACTTGTTTAAGAGTACAGAAATGTACAATGTAAAATACAGTGAAGAAAACAGAGTGCACTATGCTGGAAAAGAAAGTAAAGAACACTGAAGATAATGCAGGAAGATGTATACCATGATTATTACAGAAAAGACGATAAGATATGTAATAAATTAGCTTTGGTTGTTTTAAAAAATTGTTAAAGACAGTCAGCAGTATCACAAACAATACAGTACATAACTTGTATTCCTTTAAATTGCAGGGGAAATGGCTTATTCTTCAGGCCAGTAAATATTTGGTGAGTGCTTCATACTGTTTTGAATAACTTAAGTGAAAGGAATATCTGTGGTTTTCTTAAGTATTTTACAGTATAGAAAAAGTCTCCCCACAAGGAGAATAAATTCCAGGAAGCTTTTTTTTTTTTTTTTAAATTAGTTTTATTGCATTACTCCTAGTTCTACCCTTCAGGTTTGACTTGAAACTAATTAGCAAAGTGCTTTACACATTTTAAAGCCCATTCCTTTCAGGAAATGCATGATGAATATCCAAGCAATTGCAACACAGGAGAAAAGCCATTATATCAAAATTGAAATTACTCTGAGAAATACAATTGACATCATTAGTGACTCAGCATACAGATCTATTCAACAATAGAATGGTTAGATAAAGCTGTCAAATAAGCTGATTTAAGATACGAATTTTCTTTAATTATATTAAACTACTAAAAGCCCACCTGCAGTAAACATGTTTGTGGAATTATTCTTCTAGCTGGGCTCTGACCAAACAGAGTATGTGTCCTGATGAATGTCAAACCTCTTGAGAAACGTGTCGTACTTGTAAAGTTGATTCCAGTCTCTGCAGTTTTTCGTCCTAAAGGGGTCACGCCTCCAGAATCAGAAGTATCCATATCCTGTGCATGGAAAGAGCCCACAGACTGAAAACTTCCTATAGTCAGGGTGGAGTGATTTAAATTATTAATTTAAGTCAATTAAGTATTTGTAAATCATTTGATTCTGATCACAGTAAGCCTTTGTAAAACTAATTCAAATTGATAAACTAAATTATAAATGTTTCTTTCTAATTCCAATGCTACTACTGGTAGAGTCTCTTATTTGATTTTTACAGAACTGCTATAGGCAAGAGACAAATACTGAAAATTAAGGTGGTGTTCCTGCAGACTCTTGAGCAAGTGGATAACTTTACTTACATGAAAGGAACTAGTGTACTTAAAAGTTTAGCTCAGACACTTGTGCACATGCTTACCTTGTAGTTTTATTTAAAAAGATATTTTAATAGCATGAAATCGAACACTGAAGCAATTTTGTTTTGAACTGACAATGAAAAGTTTATTAGAGAGACTGCATACAATGAAAAGTTTAGCCTTGCAATTGATTAACAGAGTTATTACGAATTGTTTTATAAACAGGCCAAAATGTTCAAAAATGAGAGCCTAGAAAATTAAGCTTCTAAGCCCATGCTTAATGGTGGAATTTTCAGAAGCACCCAAGAGACTTAAAAGTACAAATCCCATCGACTTTCAAACTGTGAACCCTGATGGAGGAATATAGCCTGGTTGAAGCATTCAGCTTTTTTGAGTCAAAAGTTCAGCATATGGGAAGGTGGTGCTGGCTGTAAATATACCATTGGCTAGTTGCTTATTAAGGTTGTTACAAGTCCCTAAGGCTTTAATTCAGCATAAAGGAACATTTTAAATGAGAGAAACTTTTTAGTAGAAAGAAATCTGCATAAAGTCTACTGAAGTCTACTAAGAATTAGGAAACTAACAAATCAAATACAAAATAGTCACCTTTGCAATTTGACTACAAAATGGGATGGAAGTAAAGAACTAGTAATATGCACATACAAATATTTGATTTAAATACAATAAATTGATCTTTTTTTCAAAAATAACCATTTAAAAGTTAAGAACAGTGTTTTTATCCACCTTGGCCAAAGTAGAGAATGATAGTTTATTTTAATGTAAGAGCATTTCCCAGGATCTAAGTACTAGACACAGTCAAGAAATGGTAAAAGCTGTTCAGCATAGAAATCCTTGCTTTCTCCACAAACAGCAAGTAGGAACCACCACCTCAATGAGATTTAGCTGAATAAAATATACTGAGGTACACAACTGTATGATGATACTCTCACAGATGAAATACAACGTGAGGAACATAGCCACAGCTTAAGTGCTGTCTGTCACAGCCGGTCCTGTCCCAGGCTCCCAGTGTTGTTGGACGACACTGTTCTGTTCTGTGGGGATGGAATCTTTCACTGGAGAATTTCCAGGCAATAAACTCCTTACCCCCTGGGCTTCTGGTCTGACAGTGGATCAAAATCAATGGCCCTGCCAGTACCAAACTCATTCTTCTGCTGGGGTAGAACAGTTAACATAAGAATGGCCGTACTGGGCCAGACCAAAGGTCCATCTAGCACAGTATCCTGTCTACGGACAGTGGACAATGCCAGGTGCCCCGGAGGGAGTGGAACTAACAGGCAATGATCAAGTCATCTCTCTCCTGCCATCCATCCCCATCCTCTGACAAATAGAGGCTAGGGACACCATTCCTTACCCATCCTTGCTAATAGCCATTAATGGACTTAACC